>NC_041362.1:6326667-6401207 GCF_900634415.1 Cottoperca gobio | reverse complement strand
TCCCTGTTTCATCTGCAAAGGTCCTATAATTTCCGTTTCCATTAAAAACATACATCCATCTTTGAAACATCTTTCATATGATAAAAGAACCTGAACCAGCTGTGTTTCCTTCGCAACAAAACTCAAATGTGCAATACAAAGTTAGTTTAATTCTTGGTTGGCGCTTTTCTTCATTAACAAGTCAATGCTCTACTCCCGAGCTACCAGGGCCCATCACATAGTCCTCTCAACATTTTGCAGACCATAAAAGTTAGGGAGCATCAAGTACTGACTCATCATCATTATTTAACCACAAGGCTATAGTCCTTCCTACTCTCACTGTACTCGCAGTTTATGATCTCTAGACATCAGGTCTATCTCTCCTCAAAGCTGTCCCAGAACCCAGCAGATCTCAAGACAGTTGTGTTATGTGCTCTGTTACTCCACACATATGAAAAATTCGCAATGTCCATATCCCATCACATGCCTCGTCTCCCCGCTTATTCCCGGATCGGACGGTCGCACAGGGCGCATCAGCTCCAGTACGAAACTCCAATCTCTTCCCTTCTCCGGGCCCACATACCCTCCAGCTTCACGACTACGGGGGATCTCCTGCACGCGTTCCCAGGCCCTGAGGAGATATAATCTCTCCATCCAACCCGCGAGTCTTTGGGTCGGCCCTTCCCCTCGTGGTCTCCTCCCAGCTGGACGTGCCTGGAAAACAATCCTCGCCTGTAGGGACGGTAAGAGATCCGACTTACTGCCGAGACTCACGAGATCCCCCACCTCATACACGCTTTGGGTACAGGGATTTGGATGGCGCCCTTCACAGTCCACCCCCCACCCCTCACCCATACTCTAACCCACGCCCTATACCCGCAGCCAACCCTCCCACAGTATCAACCCAGGTGCGACCAACGGTTCATACACGCCTCTCATCACGAATCCACAAACAACCATTTATGACGCGATGGGCGTACTCACCAGGCCCCCCTACCAGGATCCTATGCACAGAGTCTAAAGAGCTTTGGTCTTTATTGTATCCCCGATCCACGACGGAATCCGCATACTGTTGTTCCTCTTCACATCAAGGTTCACTACCACGGCCGAACCCTCCTTTCCTAGTCAACCCCTCTGGAGTATGACTTTACCACATAGGAAAGGCTGGAATGCTGATACCCCTGTTAGTTGCCCCACACTACTCTGGTCTAGAGGGGGGGGGCGGAAAAACAACAACAATAGCAACATAAAAAAAAAGGGAGAATGCTCCGGGCGAAACGGAACACACAAAACCCGAACACTACAGCTGATAGTGCAGGCGGGTTGGTGTCAGGACTGAGCTCTATTAAGCACGGCAGGGGTTAGGAGTCACTGAAAAAAAAGAGGAGGGAACTGCCCATGCAGCCGGGTCGATGTGGATGGGTGATCATTTTGGGGTGGGGATGGCCCTCGCGCTGGGAGGACATGGACAACAGAAATCACTGCGGAGAACACACAAAAACCAAAAGGGGGAGGGGGTGGGTGTATAGGAAAAAAATGGGTGGGAATCCACGGGAAAAAAAAATGCGACGGAGAAGGTAGCACCGACCAGCACCGTTAATAGATTGGGTGGATGCATCACACAACATATGCCCTGCATCTATTAGCACGACTAAACGGAAGAACCAAATTACAGGCCAGACATTACCGGATTAGGCTGAGGCCAGAGACAGTCGGAGAACAGTCTCTGCATCAACAGACTCTGGTACCCGGGTATCAGTGTAGAGTTCATTGATTGTGTTTCGAGTGCAGCCTCAGGTCTGTTTGGGTTTGATACCAGTGCTGTTGCTCCACAGGAAACAGAACTTCTGCATTGAAAAGAACAAACAAAATGAGTAGTCACGGTTAGTGTTTAAGGTGCTGTCTCGTAAAAATGAAGAAAAACAAAAAGGTTATTACCGACCAAGTTAACAGTTACGCAACATATTTACATTTAAACATTTGAGATTTCTTTTACAAACACATGCAGAAGCTTGAAGAAGTACTGAAACACTAATCTGTGTTTAGCATGTTGTGGTGTAGCACTTTAGACAAATAGAGTGTGTTACATCTCTATGTTTGATTATTGTTTAAGCTACTCTCCTACTGACATTTTAAATTTGCATCACACTTGAAATGAACACTAAGATGACGTGTAGCAGCTTTATAGCCTGTGTATAACGTGTAAACCAGCAGTTGATCACATCAGTGACAGCAGGTGGACCAAATAGCTTGAGAATAGAAACCACAGCGACATCTTCAATATATTTGGAAGTTCACGAGCCAGTTACAGATGGCTGTTTGGCTAGATTATGGTCGCTACGGATCATGATCCAGATTCTTATCACTTTGAATTCTCCAGATGTCTTGACATAATAGAGACACATAAATATTTATCCTATGCCTCTGCTTTCTTTGTTCTACTCTTGTGGTACATGTCAGAGAAGACTCAGAGCTTACAGCCATGTGAGGCTGTACCTATGCACAGCGATGCTAACATCAGCGTTCAAATATGCTAACATGCAGGTAAATGTGCACCGTGTTCATCATCTTTGTTCAGCACGCTAACATTTGCTTATTAGCCGTAGACGCAAAGTACAGCTGACAATGTCAATGCCAAATTTGATGACAATCCATCCCATAGTTGTCCTTTGGGGATTCAGTGCAGCCAACAAAGTAGTTCCCTCAAATCACCATTTTGAAAATGAATTGTATTTGGATCATGTTTTGATTTTTATGTTCTGGGAAGAATAAAAGAACGTAGGTCGCTACATTTTGACTTTTAAATCAACAAACTGTTTGTTGTGTTGATATTACATTACCGTGTCCTCACAACGCCAACAAATAAAAAAAAACGTATATCCTAAATGATATCAAACTTGAGGACAATGGAGGTTGTACATTAATAGTCATGTCTTGGTGAACAGCATTGGGCTGTCCTGACAGACTGAGATTAGATGGACAGTAGACGCGGGTGTGATGGCATGGTAATTGGTTTAGTGTATGATTAATGGCTCAGATGGCTTTGGTCGATGGGAGAGTGGCTGTAAACTTTGGTCGCACTCTCCCATAAATGCTGTCACCCGCTAAGCATGGAGCCCATCCCCCCCCCCTACCCCCTCACAGTCTAGAGTAAGAGCCTCGGCCATAAATTAGAAAAAAATATAAATAAAAGCATTAAAAGAAGGAACATGCGTCAAAGAGGAGCAGCGTTTTAGTTACTGCATAATAATTATCCCCTCTGACCCCTGACACATCGTCATCATCATCACAGCCAGCAGCCCTGTGTGTGTGTGTGTGTGTGTGTGTGTGTGTGTGTGTGTGTGTGTGTGTGTGTGTGTGTGTGTGTGTGTGTGTGTGTGGCTCTAGGCTTGATTTACACATGTTATTTTTAGCTGCTGTTGGTCCTGTTGGGTGGGGTCTTTCTTTATCCTACATGACCAGAGAACAAATCAATACCAAACATACCGGGGGCTCTTTGTGTGAGCATACTGTGTGGCACCACGGCTCACCAGACCATGATAGGACGGACTGTTCACTGCCTGTGTGCACGAGCATTTACAATGTCGTCTCGCTCCTGTAATGCAACAGATTTACATTTGAAAACAGATTATTTTTTTGCACAGGATCAAATGCAGGAGCTTGATGAGGACTCGTCCAAAAGGTTATGTTTATGGTATCACAAGGTGGACACAAGATATGCTAATAAGGCTGCAGAGTGATTTAAAGTTTGTATGAACAGTTAAGTAACAAGTTAGAATGTTTCAAAGCCACTTTTCAAGCGTACCGGCAGGCATTGTTTCATATCAACATTTAGGGAAATACACGTCCCTGTATGAACTTGTATAAGATTGATAACACTCTTGTAAAATCATCTTTGTGCATTTTGTTTTGCATTTTGTTAAGTTTCAGATGCGTAGGTTTGAATAAGTAAATTCCACCCAACCATAGTATGTCAGCAAAAGGTAATAAGGGGTTTTAACACCCAAAAATCTATGATGTCATTATTGGCTTCACATATGCCGACTGTTTTTATACAAATGCAAAAACATGAAACTATTAGTTGATTATTCGATAACTATTGATAATTGACTAATAATTTAAATCATTCATCAATCTGACTTCAACCACAAAGATTAGCTTCTTTTCTGTCACATAAGAGCAGAAACTCACAACAAGGACACAACAAGTTATATGAAGACACCACTTGGGGCTCTGGGAAAATAAAATTATATTATTTTGTGTTTTCGGAGATTTTACAGACGAAAAAACGGAAATAATCAGCAGATCAATCGATGATGAAAGTTGACCAAGCTTCTTAATCCACTGCAACAGCTCAGAGGTCAGAGGTCAGAAGAGCAACAAGTTGTGAATCCAGTCAGTGTGATCAGAGTCCACAGCCATCGTGTTGTGTTTGCTCTCCGCTGCTGTTTATCAAACAAATGTTGTTCCCTTGGAAATGTAAAGTTTCCATGTTAAAGTGGCTTGAATAACCACTCGATTTTCAGTGAGATTGCACTCTGATTACATAGAATTGATCCTCTTACAATGAAAGTGTAATTACCAGCAGGCCAATCTCTGATTCCATCGCAGCAGAGCTCCTCTCCGTTCCACTCCACTGGCCGTGTCCTTAAGCTGTGGAAACATCCCAAAGAGACCCTGTAGTAAATGACAATTAACTGCAGATACAAGCCATTCATTTTAAAAGGAGGTGCGATTCACCTTCTTTATTTCTCTCCCTGCCATGGCACGGAGAAAGTACGACAATCTGCCTTTTGATTAATTGGTGGTGTCCGTGGACCAGTTCATTTGCAATCTATTACACCGTATTTGCTTTGTGTCAGAACGCAGCCCAAACACACTGCATCATCTCAGAGTTAGAGGAAGGAACAGGAGCCGAGTTAAGAGTCTGTGCGGTGGCTTTAAACCAGCTGAATGTGCCCCCGCCTGCTGATAATGACCCTAATGCTAATAACGATAATAATAACAGTAATGATTGTGTGATGGATATATCAAGGCTGTAAGGATTAGTCCTCTACCTCTGATTTATTCTCGCCGTGCTCATCTGTTTGTCTTTAAAGGTTCAGTTCACCCAAATCACAAAAACACACACTCTGACATCTGGTGCAGTTTTAATTGGAAATATTTTTAATGCCAAAGAAACAATGAAAAGTGTTTGCAGAAAAGAACATTGTTTCTGTAAAGACACGCCATGCTGTTGAGTTAATCAAATATTCTTTTATGCTTTGGGCATCAGCTCCATAACTTTCAGCAGAATCATAATACAGCTGAATCGATTAGATTAAAACTTGTTTTATGAAACTTTCTTCATAATGTATGGCTTATTTAAATAATCTTTTAAGCACAAATGTTTCCAGCTTCTCAAATGTGAGGATCTACTGATTTGCGTCTCTGTACATCAGATATTTTGGGTATTTTGTGACATTTTATAGACAAAACAATTACTCAAGTAATCAAGAAGATAATTGGCAAATTGAAGACTCATATGATTACGTCTGGTGTCCAACTCAGTGAAGAAAACTGTCGTTAAGAACTAACAATGTCAGTTATTAAACTTTTTGTTTCACACCTACGAAGATCTTCTTCTGATGTAATTCACAGTGGAACACAGTTCTTTCTATTTAGCATCAATTTAATGTTTTATGCTGAAATGCTTAGCAGATTAATCGATTAATGGAACAACAGGAAATTCATTTTGCAAGTAATTTTGATTATCGTTTAAGCGTTTAAGCTATTTTTAATCCATAATTTCACTGGTTCCAGCTTCTCAAATGTTAATATTTTCTAGTTTTCTTCGTCTTCTATGAAAGAAAAGTGAATATCTTTGGGTTTCGGACAAGACTGATTAATCAGTAGAAAATAAAAGTTAGTTGCAGCCCGAGTCAAAACCTCAAAGCATGAACGACATAGAGCCGAAGTGTGACTTGTTTGCAAAAAATGTGATTCATTCTTATTCTCACAATGTTGAATTATCATGCATACGTCAGACAGAAACGCTTCTGTGACGCAGTAGCTAAATGGGAACAAACAAACAGAGCTGAAGAGAAGCGACAGAGATGTTCCCACCTCTGCAAAGCCCTCTTAGCACCCAGTGGGAGAGCTGCTGACAGCAGAGGCTCAGGCCTGGCGCGAGGCAGGGGAGGGCTGAAGGTTCCTGTAGCTGAGCTGGGGGTCACCGTCGGGGGCCGGGTGGAGGACGGAGGAGGACGGCTCGCGGTAATGCCAGCGGAGCAGAGTCTAAGCGTGACAGATGGAGAAGAGAGCAAAGGGCACATTTAGAGGGCAAGGAGGAAGGAAACACATAGTTTGATGCACTTCTATGGTGATGTTAGCAGCCGGTCTGAGAGGATGAAGGTGAGCCGGTCCAGATGGCTTAGCAGGTGTGTCTGTATTTGAAGTGTGTACTCAAGGCTTTATGGTGCACTTAGATATCAGATGTCTTCAGTATTCAACATCCCATAGGATTGATTTGTTTTCTGTGCAACAATGCAAAGAAACAAGACAGCGTTGTAATTTCAGACGGACAGATGATCCCATTGATTTTTCTATGAGACAGTAACAAGTTGTGTTTTGCTCGTCCTCACCTGCGGCCTCCATCCGTCGCTTTCTATCAACCAGAAATCATAATAATATTACTGACCATTAGTGTCATTTTCTTTAGCTCATAATTGTTTTGATACCAATTTTAACTGTCAAACACACTCGAGCAAAAGTCAGAGGATCAACAAATGGACTACATTTCATCATCTGGGTAATGTGTGCACAAAATGTCATGGTAATCCAAGTGGACGGATTGACAGACTAACAATTTCAGATTAGATTCAACTTTATTGCCATTGTGCAGAGTACAGGTGTATCCAACCAGGAGTGCATCCTTGATGATGTTCCTGGATTTGCCCAGACGGCGTTTGAGAAAGATGTTCTTAATGGTGGGTAACTGAGTGCCGGTGATCTGTTGGCCGGTTTTCTCCACCCGCTGGAGTGGTTAGCGGTAGAAGTGTCCACCAGGATCCTGGGGCCAAGGTGAGCTTTCTTAAGACCCCGTAGGGTGGAGGAGTTCAGAGGTCATCGGAGATGTGAATACCAAGGAACTTGAAGCTGGACACACGCTCCACTGCAACTCCGTTGATGCAGATGGGGGGGGGGGGGCATGAAGTCCACGATGATCTCCTTGGTCTTCTTGGTGTTAAGAGTCAGCTTTCCAGAACAAGTTTTGCGCTAATGTCTTCATATATTATTATTTTATTTGACATAAATAGATTTTTTAATCTACTTTCGTAAAATAAATTGGGTTTGTCGTCTTCAGAGGTATGGCACATCCTTTGGCGTCCATGTGGATGAGCACCACACCGACCTTTGTGGGTGCCGGTCTGTCTCTTTAGGACACCAGAGCTGCCCGTCAGCGTGACGCTGCTCAGATGGTCATGTTTACTGCACTCCAGAGTGAGTATTTACTGCAGTCGACAGGGCTGGCAGACCCCACTGTCACAGCAAATGGTGCTGTTGGGAAAACAAACAGTTGTAATGAGACTGTATCCGTCAATTGAGACTGCAGAAAAGCGCTTCAATCCGAAACACAAGAGTGTGAGAAGGAGATAAAAGGTTGTTGCGTCACATGACGAGTTCATTGACGAGGTTAATCTAAGAGAAGTTTAGTTTATTTTGGTTTTACGTCGGGTAGATTTTAAACAACTGAACTGCACCACCAAAAATATTAATTTTAGCAAATGTTGAATGTGACCTAACTCTAATAGATTTTGACGCTGTTTGTTCTATCACTCACATGTCTGGCTGGAGCAGCTTGATAGAGTGAGCTGGGTGCTTAACCTGAAGCATGATGATTTAATAGGCTTCCTACTGGAAATGATGTAAACCTGGTGTCTGGGAAAGGCTGACACTCGATTATTCATGTCTGTGGAGGTGCGTACTGTGACTCTTAGACAAAGCATTCGCCGAACTGCTGACGATGCTGCTGATTTTTTGCCGGGATAAAAGAGACAATGGCACGTTAATCTGCAGATCAGAGCGAATCAGGGAATTCGTCAAAATGAAGTCGCCGCTGTTATCATCGCTACATCCTGATGTAGGCGAGGATAAGGTGTTGCTAAGTCCACTGAGGAGGATGATGTAATTTCCAGGCGAGCATGCTGCCTCTCTCCTCCCCCTCTCTTCTGTCCTGTGTGTGTGTGTGTGTGTGTGTGTGTGTGTGTGTGTGTGTGTGTGTGTGTGTGTGTGTGTGTGTGTGTGAGCGCTCACCTTCATCGTCTCTGTGTTTCTGAGAGCAGTAAGGAACAGGATGAATTTTTAATGAGCAGCAGCGTGGCTTCCCTTTGCTCCCTCAGATCGCTTTCCAGGACAGGGAGTCTCTCATGATCATAGCAGCATGCACACAGGCAGCTCTGGGTGAGAACACACACACACACACACACACACATGCGCACACAAACACACACATGTATGAACACTTCTTCACCTGGAAATGACTGCAGATGTGAGCCAGCACATGCATGTTCTTTTTCTTTCCTCTCAGCAGTGTTATACATTGGCACTGACTCACTCAGTTGTGTGTGTGTGTGTGTGTGCGTGTGTGTGTGTGTGCGTGTGTGTGTCTCTTTAATATGTCATGCCGTGACAGGGCCGACGCTGTGCCAGTCTTTAGGATGACTGCATGAAGGAGTTGTGAAAATGAATCTTTTATTTACCCACAGTGCTCTTCATACCGCTCGCTCCGGGGGCAGCTCGGCCACAGAACTCAGAACACAACTTGTGTTAAAGGCTGCATGGCTGGGGAAGGGAATACAACTGAATATAACAGACTGCAGGGCTTCCCTTCCCCAATCACCATGTCTGCATTGATCACTGAACAAAATCTAATCATCTTTACCCTTAATGGTGCCATGCCAGTTTGAGTTCAGACAATAAGATGGTGAGAACTATCAGAACCGTCTGATGAAATGACGTGAAATGAGCACAGACCGTGAAATGCATGTGGACATTATGTTCTGTATCGTGATTAAGAAGTTTCTATCAAGATCGATGCTAACACATATAAAACACTTCCTTGTACAACTTAATGTTGTAATGTCGAGCATGTTGCAGCCCTGTTCTGTCAAATATTCTTCCTCCTTTTTGCTCTGGTTTGGTCTCCACCAACTGCTGAGAATATCTGCCTCTTCACCATTTTCATCACAAATAGTCCACAATAAAAGAATAATTAGTCTTGTACTTGGATTGTGGGCTATAATGTAATTGGTGGCACTGAAGTAAATACTAACAGTGACCCTGTTTATTGAAACTCTTCATCGAGAAGAGTTTCTTCGTTCACGCCCCTTTGATTCACGCGTCACACTGCACATGCATTCATTTCATCAACTGTCGCCGCTGCTGTACATATACAGTATATACTGTATGCCCTTGAAAGGTCACTCGACAACATGGACACTTGCTGATCACTGTACACATTTAATGTCTCTCAATTAACTAGACGAGTCAGACAAGCTCTCTGAACGTGATTGTCGAACAGCAAATGTAGGTCATGCTTCTCCAAACGTCATCCTGTCAGAAATGTGCTTGTAGTACGCAGAGAGACAGGCTCGTCACCGCTAACCACATACAGGCTTAATTAAAATGATTACCCAATAGAATTAAGTGCCGATCACACGGCTTCTCATCTCCTCTAACCCGGACCCCCCCTTCTTTCTCTGTTTTGTTTTTTTCGGAGGCCATGATATTAAATTTCCTCAGCAGCTACATGGGGATTTAACTGAAGAGAAAGACACAGCGAAGGATGGGAAGAGGAATGAAAAGAGGCAGTGAAGAATTGGCGGGGAAGAAAACTGTGTTCAAGAGGACACTTGTCTAATATGAGAGGAGGGGGGGGGGGGGAGTATGTGGGAGGATGGGGGGAGCACACATACACACACACACACACACACACACACACACACACACACACACACACACACACACATACAGACACAAACATACCCAGCAGCATTTACATGGATGTAATGAAACAGGGAAATGGATGAATACATGCCTTCATCCATCTAGCCATCTTGCGTGCCCTCCCTTTACTGCCTTCTCCTTAAACTCCCCCTTTTTTTCCCCTTCCTTCCTCCTCCCAGCATGCCGCGCTGCTCGCTGCTGCAGCAGGGCAAGAGATGACATGTGGACACTCAGTGAATTGCCAATCGCCACCGAGAGAGAGAGAGAGAGAGAGAGAGAGAGAGAGAGAGAGAGAGGAGAGAGAGAGACGGAGAGAGAGCGCGAGCGAGAGAGAGAGAGCGCGAGCAAGAGAGAGAGAGAGAGAGAGACTGAGGGGAGGTGGTTTGACGCATCCAGACTGCAACCATTGGCTTTTTTTTTCCTACATTAAAGATTAGAAAAAAAGAACTGCAGAGAAGCACTACACTGAATACTGGATGTATCCCCCCCCCCCTCTCCTCTATCCAAGTCTCTCCCTCCTCACCCCTTTGCTTCTCTGACCCTCTCTCACGCTACCTCACCCTCTCCCTCACATACTTTCAGCTCAGGAAGAGAAATCAATAGCCACAAATTAATCATTCTGCCTTGGGCAGTCCAGAGGAGGAGGTGGGGAGGTGAGTGGGGGCGCCAGAGAGCTGGGTGTTTAAAAAGCTACAGAAAGGTATTAAGAGCGATTCCTTGAGACGTTAAGAATTTGGGGAGTTTGGGACCACACACACTCACAAACCCCGACTATAAAAGAGTGTGTTGAAATGCTGCAATAGGTGTGTTGAAACTAAAGCAACCAAGCTGTGAACTGCAGTTTGGGCTGCATCAAAGTGTAGGAGAGTTTCCATTGAGAAAGTTTACTTCACTACTTAACGTAACACACGCCCCGTTAGCACAGAGCTAGTGTTACCGTGGACCGCAGGTGATCGGCACATTCGCACAGGATAAGCAAAGTCTGCATTATACTTGAATTTACTGACATTATCCACCGACTATGATGTCAAGTCTCTACGTTACATCCTGTAAAATGTAAATATAATATAAAATGTAGCGCAGCTGATTTGATGGGAGGTGTGCAAAAAAGTACGGCATGACTTGCTGCCAGTCATCTGTTTTTGATTGGGTCAAATCATCAAAACTGTCCAATCACAGAGTTCCCCGTCAGTCTGCGTGACTTTACTGCTCTTGGTTTGATTGGTCCAAATTACAGGTGTGAAAGTGACCTTACAGGTGTCCTTCTCATTAGTTTGTAACTATGCAGCAAATACATTTAGCCTTAAGCATCCAAAGAGAAAACGTAACTACCATAACTAAAAAGATGAAATACATGTAGTAGAGTAAAAAGTACAATCTTGTCCTCTGAGATGTAGAGGAGTAGAGGAAGAAAGTGGAAATACTCGAGTGAAGTACAAGTGCCTCAACATTTCATTTAATTACAGTAGTTGTGACAATGTACTTTACGTTACGTCACTTTCCACTACTAGTGGTTCATTGTAACATTGTAACAAGTGAGGAATCACGTAATTCATCAGACATCCTCACACCCATGTTCACAGCGAAGGTAATCCTGCTAGTTGGAAGCAATATGATATTTACTTTGTATGTTTTAGCACAAAGCATTAATGACACGTGGATGATTTTGATGTCTCAGAGTTAGTTGACTTGCCGGAACATGCAGGCCTACGTAAACGTGTATTTCTTCGATAAATGATACGTTTGAGACACAGCGTTTGGTATATTTTTAAAAAAGGGGGTTGAGGCTTCATAAAACATTTCTTTTTAAAGTGAATAACTTTGTATTTTAGTGTTCAGATATATTATACCGTCTCACACATAAAGCAGCTGTTTCACGGCGCAGGAATGTGTCTCTCCTGCTGATTTGTGATGCCGGGCTGACTTACTGTATTGCACCTCAGAGAACTTACTGTAATTGACAGAGTGGGGAAAGGTGACTTTGACGGTGTGAGCGTGCATTTTCTGATTCCTCACCACTTTTAAAATGGAGCTCGGCTTTGGGGGGGGGGGGGGGGGAGAGAAAGCTCAAATATCTTCTGGATGAAGTCAGCGTACCGTTCGCCGTCGATGGAGCTGCTCCAGGCTGCACGTTCTGATGACATCAGACTCTTTGGGTCGGAGAGAGAGAGAGGTTCACAATCACAAATATTGATCAGCCTGTCCGAAGCCCTAGGAATCATGTGAATTTGTAAAATGAGTAATGTTTGCACTTGAAAGACATCCAATAGTATGTGAGACGGCACAAGATTTGTAATGTGGGCATGAGATATTGTGTTTACAGTAAACTGGCATTAGTCACTCTCGCAGGCCTATTTCCCCCCAGGTGCCCCGAACTCCTGCTGTCATATTCATCACTAACTGCATTTACCTCACTTCACCTTTATTGGAAATTGCTGCTCCGAGTTTGGCTTTTTCTGCCTCTCGGTGCATTTGTCTTTGTGCTAAGACTTTGTTATCTCTCCCCAATAACCTTATCTACTAAACTGCTCAAGTGCTGCTGAGGTCTGCAGTTTTCAAGAACAAGAGGACGCTGATGGAATTATTTAAAACTGAGTGAAACCTCTGTTTAAATTATTATTTGACAGAAACGTATGAAGTGCTGAGCAGATACATGTCTCACATACTAGTTAAGCGTCTTACAAAGGGTCACAGCGGTTGCTTTGTTAGAATTATTATCATTTCTCGACTGGAAAGATCATGACGTAGCTCAACTATTAATATGAAAATGTATTATGATTTAAAATCTTTTTTAAATCCACACATTGAGACGGCTGCAACTTTCAACTCCAAATGTTGCGATTGAGCGTGCATGAAAACTATCGTCAAGCGAGCAAAAAAGTTGAAATAGTTAGCTAAAAGTAGCTGAGAAGATACATGCTTAATACAGCTAACTATAGTGGATAGACAGTATAAATATTTAGCAATGGACTGGAGTTATATAAAAACTACATCCACTTTTATTTAAGCGTTAAATAACATCACGACGAGCGGGCTGTGGGCGTGCACCAGGCTGAGAACCTGCTGGTTTATTGCATATTTGTTTGATATTCTGTGGTTATTAATTGAGTTAAGTTTGATTTTGTCTGTATGCTACTAGTAATTTCCTGAGGGCACGATAGGTCACTTGGCAGAGGTTTCAAACAAGATTTAAGTGTTCAAAAAGTTGGCTGAAAATGTCCACAATTTACGTTATCTTGCATTAAAAAGAGTATATGTTCCCCGTCTGCCAGTTCTCACTCCACTCAAACAACAAGCACTTTGTTTGGCAGAGCAAAGGCCTATCTTCCCCGCTCTCACATTAGGCACATTGATGGTGGGAGTAATATTTTACCATCCGCTTTTCAGGAGAAAAAAGTAAAAACAGAAGAGGAGATGAGGGCTTTGTACAGAAGAGAGGAGAGTGACGGTGTTGAGATTAATATCATATGCTGGAGGAGTAGAGGGATATCAGGGACCAGGCTAAAGCAAAGAGAACACAGACACAAGGAGAACCTTCCTTATGAGCTCCAGGTAATGAAAGCAGACATAGGAGAGGAGTAACTTAGTAATATAGTGGTGTGCTTCATCCTGCTGGAAGATGAGGAGACCGCTTCAACAAAAATATTGGAAGAGCTTTAAATTATTGTTTGCTTCTTACTAGATTTTTAGTCATAACCACAAGCCGACCTTCATCTCTGGGTTTGAAAGCAGTAAAGTAGTGGTGGAAGAAGTAGTCAGATCCTTTGCTTAAACATTAAAATAGTAATACCACAGAGCAAGAAATACTGCATTATGTAAACTCCCACATTGGAAATGTACTCAAGTAAAAGTACAGTAAGCTAAAGGTTCTTAAAGTATCAGAAGTGCTCATTATGCAGAGTAACCTCTTATTAATTCCACCAAGGTCGTCGTGTTTTCGGTCCGGCTGCTTTATCCGTTTCTCAGCAGGATTAGGGAAAAACTTCTGGCTTGATTTTATTGTAACTTGGTGGAAGGGTGTAGCATGGGCCAAGGAAGAATCCATAAACATTTGGAGCGGATCTGATCCACGTGGCAGATACGCAGACGTTAACATTGCGAGATACGAAAAAGTGTGCTGCATTCATGTGGTGTCGGAATAAACGGGGAAATGATTTCATTCATGTGAACACCACCTCAAGTCGGAACAACAAGTGTTGGTACTCAAGCCGCGGGGTCGACATCGTATTACTCAGAAACATCGTGGACGAAAGTAAATGTTGGGGAGACGGCTTTGAACAATAAAATACAACACTTCTTCTTCGTAGCGTCCATGTTGTTTCCACATTATGACTTAAAGCTCATGAACTAGTGATGATGCCTGAGAATACTAGAAGATATCACGGGTTTGTGCGGGAGGGTCAAAAACTGACAAAGCAGCAAAACATTGCGTGCAAAAGTCCACCTTCTACCACTCTCTCTCTCTCTCTCTCTCTCTCTCTCTCTCTCTCTCTCTCTCTCTCTCTTTTGAACCTACACACACACACACACACACACACACACACACACACACACACACACACAGTGCTTGAGTCCGCTCATACTCTGTCCTCATCTCAGACCTCAGTTCTTGGGAAATGGGACCATCCGAGGAGCACCTGAACGCACCATTTGCCCATGGCGGAGGTCTGCGCTCTCCGAATACCATTCTGGATCTGAAATGGGACATTCTGCATAATCAGTACTTTTTATACTTTAAGTGTATTTTGATCCCAATACTTTTGTATTTTTACTTCTGTAAAATTGTGAATGTGGGACTTGTCCTTGTACCCGAGTATTTCTACACTGTGGTATTGCTACTTTAGTAAAGTTGTGTTTCTCACAGTGCAATAGGAGCCAAATTCAGATCAGTCAGTGAAGTGATGTTTGATCACCAGGAGCTGCAGTCACACAAAGCTTTGACATTGCAGTAAATAATGATACGAGTGAGTAAGGAAACACTCACTGTGTCGAGCACTGGCACTGAAATCCTTCCTACTGTGTCTAAACTTGTTGTGACTAACAGATTTGTCTGCTTTGTGTTCTTCCTCCACCCCTGAGCCCATAAAAGGACAGAGAGCTCATTCTTGAACTTTAAAAAATCTTGCATAAGACCGTTGATCACACTGTTAGGATTTATCTCTGCATCTCTCGAGGAGTTGGCAGCGAACAACTCACTGGAGTTTGCTTCTTCTTTTTTTCATCGAGGATGTGGTGTAACTGAGCCTTTTTGCGGATTATGATGATGACTTATCGTTCCATGTGTTGTTAGCGAGAGATGGAACACAAAACATCCTGTTTTCACTGCAAAGATAGACTGACATATGAACATAACAGTGAATCATAATCACTGTAAATGTAGCCAACTGTAAAAAGTATCTCTCAGAGAAGATGAGAGGGGGAGCCTTTGTCATCTGCTCTAGACATACAAGGAGCTTCCTGGGTGTTTTTCTGCTGTATGTACATTTATATTCATTTAAAAACAGCTGGAGAACGGTGTCATCCAACTCCGACGCTGCGTAGAGGGACAATATCAACAGCAGTGATATATCAGGTGGAATGGCTTGGCTCTGGTCTTTAGGTATAAACTGATACTCCGCTGTTGGCAGAGCATCATGTCGTACTACGATACTCTACACTGCTGTGCAGGATTACAGTTCAGGGATTTGACTAAACATGCAGAGAGCGATCAGCTGCACTTTCTTCAAGGTTAACGTATTTTTATAGCTATTAACTTCAACTGCGCCATTTTGTGGACGAGAAGTTTCTAAAGTTGTATTTACAAGGAACACATTTCAAAACGTGTAGAAAAGTTGTCACTTTATATATATATATATATATATATATATATATATATATATATATATATATATTTCAGATTTTAGTTCCATGTTGCTAAACTAATGTTAAATGTTAACACTGCAGAGGTGGAAAAAGTACTCTAAAAATACTCCATTACAACAAAAAGCTTCCTCCTAAAGTAGGCTACATACAAAAACACAGTCACATGTAAAGGAACACAATCTAAATATACAAGTCCCGACTTGATAACCAATCATATTGTGCGTGGTGGTCAATCAGATGAAAATGGCCGACCGCCTTATGTTCAAATCTTAAAACCTTCGACAGTGCGGACACAGTTACAGCGGATGAAGGGAAACAACTTCCTGTAACGGCTCAGAAATAACAACAAAAGCACGACTGACAGGAAGACAAGTTACAATAAAGGTTCACTTGAATCAAAAGCAGGCGAGAGTCACAGCCAGGCTGACAGCTAATGAGGGCGATGGAGTGAGCAGGTGGGCGGGGAAGGTCAGGTGGGGTTACTGCAGGGCAGGAGGGAGTGGACGGCTGCCGGACAGGTAGATAAAAGCAATGAAGGAGGCTCACCACAAGTCCCTTGCTTAAATATTTATCTCCTGCCAAGTAAGAATTTGTGAAGAGGTCAAAACTTTTGACCTTCTTACGCTTTTTCCCTTCTCCGTGCACCATGAAGTACTGCTCTGTGACCTGTAGCCAGTGGTGGAGGAAGTATTCAGATCTTTTCTTAAGTTTAAGTAAAAGTACTAATTCCACACTGTAAAAATACTCCACTACAAGTAAAAGTAAAATGTTAGTTAAGTAAAAGTATATCATTATAATCAGGAAAATGTGCTTAAAGTATTAAAAGTAAAAGTACTCGATCTGATCTGTAACTGTTTCACTATTATATATTATAACATGTGTTTAGTTGGTTGAGGAGGAGCTCATCTGTAACTGCTTGGTATCGTTTTGTACTGCAGCTAATGATTCTTTTCATTATGGATTAATCTGCTAAATAGTTTTCTCCATTTTGTTGGCTTTTGGGTTTTGTTTGCGCTCACAAGTGAATCCTTCACAATGTTGGTTTTGTCCGACCAATATTGTACAAAATTCAAAATGTGTCAATATAAATTAGATTTATTCAAATATTTAAAATGCAAATCTTCACATTTTATAAGCAAGAAAAGGAAACGATTATCAAAACAGTTTCCAATTAATTCTCTTTGTCTGCACAAAGCATTATTTTTGAAGTAATTACAGCCGTCACATAAATGTAGTGAAGTATAAAGCATAATGCCTCTGAGCTGTAGTAGAAGTATCAAGTGGCATGAAAAGAAAATACTCTAGTGAAGTACCTCGAAATCGTACTTGAGTAAATGTACTTAGTTACTTTCCACCACCGCTCGTAGCTTTATCTGTCATATTTGAGGTAATGACGACTGTTGTGCAATAAAAGGCCATCATCCTTTGTGATTTAACCTTAACAAGGAGTTCGCAGTACAGATATTACTGAGAGTGTTGGATGAGTGTCGTGTACAAACGCTACAACACACCGAATAAAAGAAGAGATTTTCTTTTTAAATAGTATACAGAGAAAGAGAAAACCTGTGTGTGCATGTGCTGGTTTTCATGCCAGTGTGAGATGGAAAAGGGAAGAGTAGGCAGCATACTTCGGTTGTGTGTGTGTGTGTGTGTGTGTGTGTGTGTGTGTGTGTGTGTGTGTGTGTGTATGCACAGGCTGGGAGTGATCAGGACCCCCAACGCCCTGCAAGTACATGAGTGAGTCAGCCTGCACTACAGGCCTGATCATTTAGTTTGAAATTACACAACATGATAATAGATAACGCACTAACTAGCAGGGCAGAGTTACTAACATGTAATAATGCATTCACTCTTAAAACAGCCCTTTATAGCAATGGATAATATAACAGGATTTAAGCACACATCAGAACAACAAGCATGGTTTGCTTCTGTTAGCTGAGAAAATAATCGGTTCATTTATAACAGAATAGTCATTAATTGTAACTCTAATTGACTGTTTTACCTCCTAAATGCACAACTGTCTCTCGTCCCTCCATCAGTCAATACATCTGTATAAACTAGCTCTGTTTCGAATACATAACATGGAAAAAACTGTAAGTTATACGACAATAATCACAGATGAATAACTCACAGCGAATAGTTTGTTCCTCTCTCCTTTCTGCTGAATTCTTGCAGCTCTCTCCATCATTCCTCCTCACTGTAATCGTTATAATCTAGTGAAACAGCTGCATCGACTGCCTTTGATTTGTGATCTTTTATAGTCGCCTGTAAAATTACCCCCCCACCTCCCTCTCCCTTTAGATCTGTCCTCAAGTGTTCCCACTGTTATTAACTGCGTTTGGGAATCCAGTTGATTTAAATAAGAGTGCTGCGTGTTCATAAGATCAATGTGCTGCTGTTTTAAGAGGGAATTTATGACACCAGGGAAGCGTCCCGCCGTGCTCACTGTGCACATTTTTGCGCTGATATCATGAACTCGCATCCAGGCCGTGTGATGTAAATCATAGGGAAAGGCTGGCAGCGGGGGTCAAATCATTTAGGATTTCATCACAGCGAATGAGCTTCAGCTACAACTTCATCATCACCGGCGCAGAGAGGCGAACAATCCACCTCTGTGCTGCTGCCAGTTTATTAAACTGAGCTGAATTGAGTGCGATGTTTTCCAGGTTGTGGATATAAACCCGAGGTGAGAAAATTTTGTTCTCCCGCTCGGATGTAAAGCACGCTCATTACATCACCCTTGTTTCTATGCAACACACACTTTGACAACAGCTATGTGATTAAGAAGTTAGAAATAGACATTGATTTCTGTGTTGTTGGTGAGGAGGATGAAGGGTTTGTTCAGAGCCCTGAACTTGGAGTACACTTACAACCTTCTGAGAGTTTTTCCTTGCATGCTACATCCTGAGCCGAGGATGCATGTAAACATTTATTTATTTATAACATCTCCTGTAGTCAGTGTCCTCGTGTGCTCTGGCTCTTCCACAGCAAACAAACTCACATTTCCAGATGTAATTTGTTTTGGCTGAGGCTGAATTGTTTAAAATAGAGTTTGAGCAGCAGAATACATAACTCCGACTACGTCAGATTATTAGAGTGCTATTATTATGGAAACTGTGTAAGTGTAGCTCCAGAGTGGAAGTTGAGATGTTTATTTTCAGCTGCATTAGCGTAGAACTAATGGTTAGTTTAGCTCTCTTCTACAGCTCTGCCTCCTGCGCATTCAAATAGAGACTTTCCAAAGCATTACTTCTCATGTTCCTCACCTTGGCCAAGAGTTTTTAAAGGCCCCAAGTTGCTACTGACTGCACTCTCTCGTTCTCGTTCTCCGGCCCCTAAAGCCCCCTTTACACTTGATTTTGGTCTCTCTGAGATGAAAGTTGACAAGGGTGAAAGACGTGTTCAAATCTTCCAAAGCGGTGGCTGCAGATCGCTCTGTGAGACACGTCCACTGACAGCTGAACTGTGACAGCTTGTGTCAAAATTCATTCAGAAATTCTCACAATTTGGCGGCTAATACGGCCCACGTCTAACCATCCGACCAATCAGACTACGGCATGAAATAAAGCAAAATACACCAGCTGGCACGATATTTCATTCACGCTTTTTTTTTACATACCAGGATTCTACTTTGGTTTGGAAGCAACTAAGGCAGGAGACACAAAAGCACCTCCAACTCTGCGTGTTAAGATGCTGTCACAAGACTTCGACGTTCGATTGGCTGACGTGGAAATCTGAATTGATGACACAACAACAGACAGTAGCAGCGGGACAAAAGATTAGCTGTTTTAATTGACGTCTCTCTGTGGTCACATTATAATTTGTTGTTTTGGTTGACATCACCCCGCAGATGAGTCAGCTAGTCACTAGTTCAAACTCTGCATTTGCATCCTAATTCTTATTCTGACGCTGAATTTTCATCATGTTACACCA
Organism: Cottoperca gobio; assembly: GCF_900634415.1. Classification (NCBI taxonomy): domain Eukaryota; kingdom Metazoa; phylum Chordata; class Actinopteri; order Perciformes; family Bovichtidae; genus Cottoperca; species Cottoperca gobio. Next base: position 6,381,446 of record NC_041362.1, on the reverse strand, counting down.
GGTTTGGCAGATAGGAAACGACACTGAATGTTATTGGTCAGCGTTGCTGGTAACAAACATTTTATCATGGAAAGGTTTAGCTCTATTCTCCTTTCCTCAGTAAGCTCTTACTCACTTTTCTTGTCGTTCTCTCGATTGAGTCGGGCAATTGTCTTAAACTGCAGTCAATTCTTTTTTGACTCATCTTTTCTTTGCCTGCAGTTCTTTGACTGCGTCCATCTTGCGGCATTTGAATTGACTGTGCATGTGTCTCTAAATACGGACTCTCATTTGGACAAAGCCACACTCCAAGTTCAGCTGGTTGATGTCACACAGCTGTTTTCAAACGTGTTTCTAAAGTGCAGGATCACAAATAGATGCAAACCAGTTTCCTCCCACGGTGCTGATTACATGATTGTGATCGGCGTAGGTGAGGTGTTGCTTTTGCAGTGGCTGTGTTTTTTTGGAGGTGTTTACTTGGCCTGCGTTCTGGGAATGCCTCTCTCCGTGGGTGCTGCTGCTGCTGAGGGACTCTTCTGAGAACCGGGACAGCTCTCACCCCGTCTGACCAGAAGGCTGTGACGCACGCCGCTGTGACACCGGGTGACTCACTGGTTCCCTGTTCCTGGATCTGTGAAATCTCATCCTGCCCCTTCATCGCTGTTCCTGCCCCGCTCCGTGACCTCGCATGGAGAAGTGTGTCTGCACCTCTCGACTAAGACACTCAGACGGACCACAGGCAGGAGAGATCCCTCCCACTCCCTCTGACATGAGCTGAGGGTGATGCTGCCCGTCTTGTCTCAGTTCATAATATCCCGACACCTTGCAGAGAAGCAGAGAGGCCTGTTGTAAAGAATCAAAAGCAAGAAGGGAGAGAAGGGGTCAGAACTGGGGCTATAAAACATACATACCTCTTAACAAGTCGTAACCTGGAGCTTCCCATATTCGTATATTGATAGAAATGGCCTTGCAATGCTTATGTAACACGTCCTGCATTATGAACTGTTGTTGAGTTCCTGATACTTGTATTTAGTTCCACCTCCTGAGCAGTTTAGTGTCAGGAGCTCGCCCTGAAAGTGGAGGGCAATACATGGAAACAATAGTTTCACATTAAGTTCCTTTAGTGGGGAAAGGCCTGATACAGTATAAAAACAGGAGGCTATAAATAAGGAATGATTTGAAGAGAGGAGTCGAGAAAGCAGCAAAGTGAAACGAGTATGACGGAGAGGTTTGCTGCTCCTTTGGTGGTGGATCACAGGTGATCTCCTCCCTTTCTATTCCTTCTCCATCAACACATCATCTCAGGAGTAAACAGACCGGCAGACAGACGCACATGTGGTGCGGACATCCCAGCGTTCAGGGCAGAAAGGAGCTTCTTTGTTGGGAAAGCGCTCAGAGCCGAGCCACGGGAGGTCAAATGACTGTCTAACATCTGTCAGTCATCCTCCAACGAGCCGAAACCTGACGGCACCTTGCTGCCTCCATTAGTCTGCCTCCCACATCACCTACAGCTACAGCTGCTGTGTTATACCTGCCAACTTCTCCACAGCCTGCGAGATGCATCTTTATTTGCAAAGCTGCTAATATTATATTCTTCTTGCTTTGTCTTTTTGCAGCGTTAAAGACACGGTGAAAGTGAGAGCTTCGGTGTTAAACTCTCAATAAATAATACCGAAAGGTGTTTTTTATTGTTGTCATTAATATTTAATGTTATCGGAAAATACTTTTTGAAGATTTGAAGGCAAGTTCTTGGAGACTTGAAACCGGATCTCTGCTTTAAGTGTTCTGCTCTCGTGGTCCAAGTCAAATATGTGTTTATTATTATACATCTAAATCCCTCTCCCTTTTCGGAATGGTTGCTGTCTAAATGATTGAAATGTTCATTTGTGCCTCCTCCTCCTCCTCCTCCTCCTCCTCCTGGTGAGGCAGGTGTGAGTGGAAGCAAACAGGCCTTCATGCAGGGTTGTAGAGCGTCGTCCATTTTCAAATCCCTGAACAAGTTGATCTGATGCTATACCCTGTCTGCATATTCGGTTTCACTTTGATATATACGTCACATTACTTAAACTAAACTGTCCTTTCACTGTGTCTTTAAGTCTTCACACAACAGTTCTGCTCCAGCGCTGACATGAAAAAAAGCATGTTTTCAAAGCCGGAGATGCTACATCTGTGTTGTGTGTGTGTGTGTGTGTGTGTGTGTGTGTGTGTGTGTGCGTGTGATGAGAGAGGGGGAGGGGGAGAAGGTTCATGCGGGCCTCCCTGCCTTAGCGGGGTCATTACCAAGATGAATATAGTGATTATAAGGATGAATAAGGTGTGATTATGAAGATGAATAAGGCGATTAGGGCTCTTGTCACTGCTGCTAGGGAGGCTGTTCATTAGGGGGGGGAGAAGATGTCAGCGTGTAACATGCCTGAACCCATTACCTTTTCATCCACAGGGGATTTATACGCACATACCTATACATACACGCACATAGGAGTGCTGCAACGCCAGAACAGAGGAGGCCATTTGTGTTCATTTGTACGGTTAAATGACCCGTGCATGCAATATATCTCTTTCCACTGGCTGCTCCGCGTTGTAATCACGTTTATGTGTTTGACCTGAAAGGACGAGGGCACACCTGATAAATACTCTGTTACAAGTAAAAGTCCTGCATTCAAAAACATACTTAGGTAAATGTACATAACTATGAGCATGAAAATATACTGAATTATGCAGATTTCAGAATAATATCTATTACCAAATATCTTTTTATTTATAATAATTGTTGTATTAATGTGTAATCACTATGTTGCAGCTGGTAAAGGACTGCTGGGTATCTGAATCCATAATAAAACATTGTGTCGCGATAAGCATGTATTGATGATAACTGTAATATTTAAAAAAGGAAATATGGATATGTTATTAATGCACATATTGCACATCCAGCGCCTCTTAAATCACACTTACCCTCCCTCCCCACCTCCTTGCACTCATATTAGACTGATAGCATTTTTTAAATTTCTATAGATATCGCGATAATATTGTTATCATGAATAATTTTAGCCACAATGATGGTATTTACAAAAACATGCACATCCAGACGAGTAGCGTCCGCACTTCAGTCTGCAGAAGAGTCGGACTCTTGAAACGTCTCTGGTGTTCATGGGAACATTATAAAGTGTGCAGACTCGTCACAACCCTAATCTCATTGAAAATGAATCAGAAGTCACGTGCAACTACAGTACAAGTACCTAAAGATTGTACTTAAGTACATGTAGTTACATTGCACCACTGCTCGCAGGCTGTAACAGCAGCCGCATGCTGTGTCACAAAGGCCGCCGTGTGTCCAGGGGTTAAAGACACCTCATGTGATCCTCCCCTATCCCAACTATATCCATGGCAACCGAAGTGAACGGTTCTGATGTCCACATGGCAACAGCTGCCATAGGGACTGAGGATAGAGGTGGGAGGAGGAGGATGTGTGTGTGTGTGAGGGGTGGGGGGTCTGGATGCTGACGCACTCGGTGGCTGCCTGGAAAGTTTTTGAGAATGCCGCCCACTGACGAATCAGAAGTGGGCTTGAATCTCTCTCTCTCTCTCTCTCTCTCTCTCTCTCTAACCCTTTTTTAACGGCACCTCCTACTCAGTCAAGAGTCCTCCTGACCCCCCTGCACCCTCCCCTTCCCATCATGCACCTCCTCCGTGTTTGTGTCTCATCAACTCTTTGTCTCTGTCTGCAGCACTGTGGCAGCTGTGATCATGTTTGATCGCTGTTTGAGGGTTTCATGTGTGGGCAGGAGGTCTCTCTCCTCGGGCGTCCAGGAAGGATTTGTCCGGTTCTGCTACTTTTCCCACCTGCAGATTATGTACAGTGTGATGATGCCAATATGAATGCAATGTGGAGAGAAAGGACTGCGACAGTGTCCGCAGTGCAATAGCAGCACATCGGTTAAGGTTACAGCAGCTCAATGTATGTATGTTATTTATTTATAATTATTTATACACCAGGCCAGATACACAAAGGTTTGCCTTCTCTCATTGTCTTTGCTGTAGCCTAATGGAGAGTGATAATGGCGGCGAGAGGACGCTAGCAGTGTGTTAGCTGAGAGGGGAAAGATTATTGAGCTTCTTCAGCTTGCATCATGCGAAACACAAACAACATAAGTTGACCATTCAGTAGCTGCGACGTAAGCGCACAGCTATAAAGGCTCAGAAAGAACTAGTTTGTATGATGAGTCATTCAACCATGTTGGAAGGCAAGTGTTTAAAGTATAGGCCATACGCAGAGCTGACTGTCATAGAGAGAGGGGGGGGGGGATACATGATACTCGTTTAAACATGGAGATAACGGCTCATTCTGCACTCGTACAGTCAGACGCACATTTTCAGATAATCTTTCCTCGAAGGTATTCTGTTACACACAACCAACCCTGCACACGTACTCACCACCACACTCCGGGCCAATCGCTGCGTCAGGTGGGCATGATTGTTGGATTGTTGGTTTTGGTGAGTTACAGAAATTGTCTGATGTTTGCAGAGGTGTGTGCGGTTACTTTGTAGCGGCCTGGTGTCATTTGCACATCATTTAATGAAGGTAAACACATTGGACTGCCGTGGATAATGAGGCGATACACCTGTGAGAGCGTCAGGACCAGGGACAGCATCGTAGAGAGAGAGAGAGAGATGAGGCTGTAACCATCTCTTACTAAGAGTCAACTGCTTAATAAAAAACATTCTCACCAACTTGATCTCATCCCAACTCATCGTATCTTGCTGTTTGGAAGCCTTTTGCGTTGTATCTTGACACAGAAGGTTTGCACGTTGCAACACGTCACGGTTAGGTTTAGACAACAAGCTACAGGCTAAAACAAGCTACGGACACGTGACGTAACGTCGTCAGTAAAAATCACTCAGCTTTTGGTGTCATTCGGGACACCGAGCCCGGTCCCTTGTGTGAAAGTCCTTAGTTTGTTTGACTCATCCACAACCCCTCCCTCAAAGGAGGGAGAAATCGGTTAACGTTGATTTAAGACTTGCAGGAAGTAATCAGCAGCAAACTTCCCACTCGCAGAAAGATGACAAGAGAGAAAATGAGGGTTTTTTTCTGTCTAATAACCAGGAGCCAGAGGCCGTGCTTCTGGTATCAATAGCATTAGAAATACTTCCTCAGCTGCTTCACAAACCTCTTTTAGAACCAGTCCACACCTAAACCTTGGAAGGCTTCCACATTAAGCAAAGCTCTGCCTCCGCAGGAGCGGCTCCAAAACCTTGCACCTATCTGTGAACATCAGCACAGGGAAAGGAAAGCTTCTTTTTGTTTTTAAACATGAATAAAGAGCAACACAGCAGCGACGTCATTGACCCAGGAATAGCTTCTCCTCGTGGTTGTGTGTTTGTGAAAATGGGCTTGACGCTGACCAGATAAACCCCGGGTCCCTCAGGAGCAGAGCGAGAGCCTCGCTGTGGTGGGCAACTATAAATCTACATCCACCCACCCCCTTCTTCTTCTTCTTCTTCCCACAACAACCCCCTTCTCTCCGCTGCACTCCACTCTTGAGTGCTTCTCTGTCTCTCCAGGCTCGGTGGTAATGAAATGCTTTATGGCTGCAGAGGACGGGAGGGGACGCAGGGGGCACGGGGTTAGCCCATAGCTCATAGGGGGGGCACAGTGGCCAGAGATGACTGGGCTGATTGAGTAAATCCCGACAAACCTCCCCTCGAACACACGCTCATACACATTGCCCGACCCAACACAAGGGTCCGAGGGGGTTTTCAGGAGATCTCAGATAACTCTTTTAATGACGGCTCTACAAATTACTACCACATCAGCCAGGCTGAGCGAGCTACACTTACCGTCTGGATTTCAGCACAATCCTTAAACCTCGATCTCGACGAGGGTTTAGAGTTCGGAGGGGTTTCATTTTTCATTTGTTGTGTTAAATTATCTAAAGCCCTCTGAGGCGCTAACTGTGATTAAAAGCTACACACATAAGCTTGACTCAATGCCCTCAAAGTCAGGGAAAAATACGTTTTCACCCTGTTAGTTAATTCACGTCATAATGTTTGTCTGTAGAGAATTACCTGCCAGAACATTAACACAACCTTTGCCTTCTTGAATTTTAATATTAAAACCTAAATGTAATACCTTCCTACTGAGCTGAATTTTACTTTTTCCTCTCACAGTCATTTTATTATACAACCTCATCACTTTCGTCCAGACGGAAATATTTAATATTCTCAACAACTATCGGACAGATTGTCATGCAATGTTGTGCAGATGAATCCTACTGACTTTGGTGATCCTGTGACTTTTCCTCTGGCGCTTCCATGAGCTGAACAACCGCTGGACAGATTGAGAAGCAGAAAGTGCGTTTAACGAAGCCTTTGGGATCTTTAAAACACTTTTAAATGTCGCTCCTCTGCCCCTTCATCTAGTTTCAGTCAGTTAAAAAGAAAAGCACAACTCATTTTCTTATGTGACTTTAAACACAGAGCCTTTTATAGTAATCCACTTCCTGAACGTGTTGCTCGGTGAATACAGGTGTTTCTCTTTAAGTGATAAGTGTTTTGACCCACTACACACCTGAGCCTCCGGTAACACCTCTCCATTCAACAGCGGTCCCCCTGCCAAAGCTCTTAATGGCCAGACGGCTCTCTCCACGCCTCGGCCCTGCGCTCACACTCACGTGGGGAGGTCTCTGAAATGAAAATGCCATTATAAAACATTTACCAGCGTGCTGAGTTTACATGTCTTACAAGAAAAGGACAGTTTGGAGCAGTTAAGTGTCACATAAATCTTTCAGCACGCTAATTGAAGTGGTTCCCCCAATAGGCCACTCTCCACAGCTGCTATTACAAATCTGCGGATGGGACGGCCAGCTGCAAACCAAATCTTACACCCACTTGATAACTTTGTTAAGACACACACATGGTGCTCTGTGGGTTGCTATTGCTGCTGCTAGTTTGCTCAGACAGCTCCACTGGGAGTGTGCAATGTAGTCGTATGTAAACACAAGTCATCTTTCAGTGAAATATGCTCTGAGAGGCGGCACAAGAGTGTTCTCCCCTTCTGGAAATACAACTTATTTAGAGCTTATTTAAGCAGGCAAGTTGAAGAGGAACATATAGTTATTTCCAGCAGCAGCCTGGGGGAGTAGAAGCAGGAGGTGACGGGGTTACACCTACAGTATGCAACAGCTCAAATCTGAAAGCCGGCGTGCTACAGCTAGCCGCCGAGCATCTCCACCAAAGCTTCTGAGGATTACTTTGAGCTTTATGCTACCGCGCTAGTTAACAGAGATCACCTTCCAGCTGATTGGAACGAGCCCAATTCTCTAATCTCCAGTCCGCCGCTGAAAGAGGAGCTTTATGTCGTATATCAGAGTTCAAAACTGTGCAGGTCCGTTAAACTTTGGAGGGCTTTTTCATTGCTCAGCAATTACCGAGGCCTAAACTGTGACACTCAAACTTGATGTATTCCACCTCCTACTGCATCTTCCCTCTCTGTCCTTCAAAACCTCTCTGTTCGCTGCCCTTCCTATATTTATCTCTCCTCCTCCTTGCCACATTGTCTTTCTGCCTGCTCTCCTTTGTCTTTATCTCTCGCTCTCTCTCGTCTTAATCGCCACAGAACCTGTTCGATAAGTGTTTTTTGATTATGGGCCAGAGCTGAAGACAGTGGGAGAGAGGAGTGGACACACACACACACACACACACACACACACACACACGTAGTCAGTACATTGGATTGCGTCCATTAAGGATCAGTGGGTTTTTCATTCAGAGGTTCCCACACTCGCCCTGATACACCACTAAAGATTTCTATCCACCTCTTTTTACGCACATATAGATTCAATTTATGCAAAATACCGTAAATAAAAAGAACGTTCAGAAAAAGGTCTTTATGCTCGGATGAGGTGAAAGAATTGGTGTATTGATAAAAAATTAAAATGCAATGACGTGCAATGGAAACAGACTTTGTGATCTGCGTGGAGCGATGATCGGTCGGCCCCACGCTACAAGATAATTGTGCAGATTTTGCGTTAGTCACCCGTCTTGACAATCGCAGGCGTGTTCCCGATCTGAGGCCGAGTCCGAACAGATTATCTGCAGTGTGAAGTGTTTAGAGACATTTGAAAGGAACAGAAATGGAATAATTAACAGAAATAGCCAATGAGAGTGAGCCACTGTGTAATGGTTTAGTATAAACGTGTGATCCTGCGTTCGTTCTCACGTTTAAAATGTTAAAAATCCTTGAATCATTATGTCTGTGGCATCTCACATTTTGAAGCCTTCTTTGAAAATCCTCTAGTGGCGAGGAGACCCAATTATTTCATTATGTTTCCACATGGTTTTCCATTGTTCGATGTTTGACAGCACATTCAACAGGAGTGGATGGAAACGCAAATTCATTCTCATTTTCTTTTACTGATTTTCTGGAAAGTCTTCTTACATTTCGCACCACATTTGTATGAAAACTTGCCAAATGACATTGAAACAATCAAAACAAACATCTAAACACAAACGTCTCTGAACAGACGGCAGCGGCTGCTTAACCACAGGTAGCTCCAACAGAAATACTGTACGCAGGTGTGAGAGCGGATCGAGGGCGCTTTCATGGCTCTTTTGTTCCTGGTGACACTTTCTCTAATGTCTGAGTGGTCATCACCGGGGGGTCCCCCTCTCGCCGCTGCATGTAGGCCGTTCACAAAGTAATAACCGCACCCTGCTGTGTCCATCATGCCTCACTGCCAAAACCTCCTCTTCAACACCTGGCACCATGGTAACCAACACCTGTTCACCTAATTAGAGGGACACTGCTGGGAGAGGAGATGAAGAAGTTAATGAAACGCTAATCTGGTCCAATCAAACGCCCAGGCATCTGCCTCGACGCTGCAGCAGCAGGTCGCCTTAATGGCCACCTTATGGGCGCCTCCCCCGCCACGCCACCTTGAGTGACCTCATCAACGCCAAAACTCAGCTGAGAGGCTGCAAATAGAGGAGAGCATACAGGGGGAAGTGGGAGGGAGAGGGAAGTCGGCATGCCGCTTCCTGGATGGACAGAGTTGCCGGACGGCGAGGTGTCAGCCAAATGAACGAGCATTAGGAGACGAGGTTCCCCGTGCACAGCAGTTGGAGCGGCTCCAGGTCGCACCAGCTGCACTGCTCTTGTTTACATGCCGCCACCTGCTGCCGGAGAGGCCTGGTGCTCAGGTCTGCTTTCTGAAGAGTCTGCATGAGAGCCATGACCAGAGAAAAGAGTCTTCTGTGAAAACTGTTCTGACACACATCTGTGCTGTCAATCAAAGAAACTGAGATGTATGGAAGCTCATAGAAAAACAAAATAAGATGAAATAAGATCCTGCAAGTAATGACTTAATTACTCAAATAATGAGAAACTTTGGCAAAATACCTTAAAATAATAACATAGTCAAGGTAACATTATTTTGAGATACTAAGTTTCTCATTATAATGACTTACAGGATCATTTTCTTCATATCATTGGCCTTCAGAAAAGTGTTTTGGGAGTTACTGAAAGGTTTTGCAGCTCAGCTGTTTGTCTTGTTGGTTGTCTTGTTGTATGAACTCCACTGAACTCTGTTTCTGATTCTCCCAACAGGAAACTTAAAAGGGATGTGTAAACAGATAGACCACTTTCCTGAGGAAACAGATTACCAAGCGGATCCATCTGAGTACTTCTTACGTGAGTATCTTGTCTCCCTATTTCCACACAGAAAAATCCTGTTTGCACATTCGATTGATGTTTTTTTTTTTGCTGCTCAAGTGTTTGACCATGAGGATAAATCCCATATATATACCGGTACTCAGAATATTTTAAAAAGCCGTCCCACTTTTGTTTTGCTCCGTCTCAGACTGCAGCACGGTGCCAGTACAACTGCTCTTGGCCCGCGTGTCACTGCTATCTCTGCCTGCTCTTAGCACGAGGCCGGCCAGGCTGAGTCCTGCCAAGCAGCTCGTCTGTTTTTACTGCTTGGCTGTGTGTAACATAACGTGCAGTGTTACAGTCGGCTGTGTACCCTGTAAACACAGCCCATTGATTTCTGCTCTCTTTCCCTTTGTGCAAGCAAGACAGAGATGCTTGTCGAACTCATTTGCTTTCTAATCCTAGAAATCACAACAATGACTCGGAGCTCGTGATGTACTGTGCAGTATCATGAGCTTAATACTCTCTTCTGATTGGCCAATTAATGTGTGTAAGACAATTAAACGCAGTGTAACAACAGAAGCATGCTACGGTTTCTGTGGTTACTGCTCCGCTGTTAGTGTAACTTACAGTTTATGTATTTGTTTTGTACACACTTAATTAGTAAATCTGCTTTCTGTTCATTCTGGAAGGATATTAACTGAAATGTTGCAGTTTTGCTACTCTGGTCCAATCAGGAGGATTTCTTTCTGATTTGGACGTCCTCTTTGTTGTGAGGCAATCTGTCCTGGCAATCAGCTTTGAGAAAGAAACTTCTTTTGGAGAGCATCTCTGCATTGGAAAACCATTGGGTGGTGAATCATATCCATATGGAAAAGCTTACACTTTAAAGTGTAACCAAAGCGTTTAGTTGCAGCTACATAATGCAGTAAAATATCTGATTAATCAGTCATATGGGCCCGGTGTTAATCCTTGTGCCTCGAGAAATTCATTCATAATTTAAATGAATAAGTCAGTTCATTTAAAGGTGAGTTACAGACCTTTTAATGTTTCTTTATGTTGTCTGATGAATACTAGTAATGCTTGTCCCCTCGCCATTTTGCAAAAGCTAGTTGAGTGTTCCTGCACTAAAGGCTTTACACTTCTTTCCTTCACATATTCCAACACCTGGAAACACTTCTCTGGTATATTTGTTATATTTGTGCCACATTAGTTGCTAACTTTAGTCCCTGCTGACCCCTGATGTGGGACACCTCCGCCTCCCTCCTCCTCCTCCTGCTCCTCCCCCACCCTGCTGCAGCCTGCAGTGGTTTGAAACTAGAAGTCAGAAAGTGTCCGTCTCCTCGTCTCCATCAGCGGGGGACAGTAATTGAGGCCTCTCAGAGAGCCGAGCAGTGCGTGACAGTGCTGGAGATTAAGCCCAGCCAATTAGGCTGTGTTTGACTTAGCGCTCTGAGCGGTTGTTCCCGTCCATATGTGCCAGAGAGGACGGTTATGATAACAGCTCTGGTAATGATTCTAACAATGCCGGAGCCCTGGCGAAGGCAGATCTGTCTTTATAAAGAGGCGTGTCTCAGGCTGGGGATGACAGGGTCGCGGGGCAGAGGCCTCGCTCGGGCCCTCGGACCACCGACGCTCGTCTGCATGCGTGTGTGTGTGTGAGTGTTCACCTCTTCCCAGGCTGTGATTGGAGGAGAAGGCCGCAGTGCTCCCAGTGGCTTGCCAATTAGGACACTCACATCCATAAATATTTCAGCCTCCTTCTTATATAGGTCAGGCCTCTCTCGATCGCTGTCTCTCACACTCTGCCTCTCTTCACCCTCACACCCGGAATATTTCATGACATGAGTTCCTGTTGTCATGTCTCTGAATTAAAAGAGAGACGTAACGATTCAGAGCCTTTTTAAAAGGGTGCATGAAGAAGTCACACAGGACATCTTGGTGGGTGTCTCCGTATTGAACCCCTGTGATGTATTCTTATATCTGCCCATTTCTATTTCATGGACACACACCTGGTATTTCCATAATGAGGAGCTTCAAGGCACCTCTGGGTGGCCAAAGACAGAGAAAAGCTGCCTCTGCTCTCACATGCAGTAGAGGGAGAGGGGGGGGGGGGGGATACTTATGCAACAGAAATTATGTCACTTCAGGTGAAGGCCCCAGCGGAAGTGACATCACCGGGTAGCTCGTCGGTCCAAAATTCAAGGGGACACATTGGTGATGTCATCAAACAGCGTAGTGAGGAGGAGGAAGATATTTGGTGCTGAGCAGAAAACACAAAAATCTGACTCTATTCTGCTAAACATGCACCCCCGCTTTATCAAACACACACTCTGATCTGCTGTCCTTATGCTGAGACACACACACACACACACACACACACACACACACACACACACACACACACACACACACCACATATCAGTAGCTTTAATGTGCGTGTGTGTGTGTTATGTGCGTGTCTGTTCCGTGAGCTCTCCCAATAGCAAGGCAGTTTGCACATCCACACGGGGTTATATAAGCCAGCTGAGGCACACTAAAGCGCCAGTGGGTTTTTAGATCATGCCGTGTCGGAGCTCCCATCATCCACTGCTCTACTGGGCGCTAAGCAGCTGAGAGAGAAGAAAGAGGGGAAGAAAACGCCCTGTTATGCAAGCTACTAATGCTAAACTGAAAGACATCAATTCACTGTAATACAGAGAGCAAAATCACGTGAGGAGAGTGGGACGTGTGAGTCTGATCTACCATTAATGCATAGGAGGGAGTCTGCTATGTTGATAAGATATTAATCGTTCAACAATTTCTTTAGGAGATTATGATGGCAATTCTTTTTGCTACATTTTATAGACCTAACAATGAGTGGAGAAAATAATCAATACTATTAAACAGATTTATTTAATGTCTTGTTTTGTTCCAGCAACAGTCCAAAACACAAATATATTCTCTTTACAAAGAGAAATAAAACAGAGAAAAGCAGAAAATCCTCACATTTGCGAGGCAGAGGATGTTTGGCCAATGTTCACAATTGTTGCTTGAAAAATTACTGAGATGATTAATCGATTATCCAAATACACGATAAGACTTCAATTCAAATATAAAAAAAACAACTGTGTTCAGTCCATTTTTTATAATTTCACTGTGATTCATGTAATGCTACTTGTTTTTATCAAGGCTGGTGTGGACTTCTCTCCTGGCAACATGTTCTGCTCCTTCAGGCTGTGTGTTTGCTTGATGTCAGATCACAAACCGCTTCGTTTTTCTGACCCAGAATTCCCCAATCTGCAGTGTGTCCCACTTCCATACTATAAACTAATACTTTTAAGTATGCTCTATTTTCTGATGCGGTATCAGGGCTATTTTCACCCCCTAAATTGACGTTTTTAAGAACGTTCCCATGTGTTTTTGCCCCTGAGCCAGTGTTCATAACTGCCTCTGGTGATTGCATGCGTTCATCTGAGAGTACTGGCTGACATTGATGACAGAAGGGCAGGCCTGTCACAGCCTGTGTCACCCCGAGGCCTCGCGGCAGACTGGACGCTGGCCTGAACTTGCTTTGGTGTCGCCCGATAAAATCAATGGGTCTGGCGCAGGACACGCAGAGGCATTGTATTGTAGGACAGAGCAGGGGGTTGCAGCAACACCACCGCAGAGTCTCTAGTACCAGCTTGTATGGATGAGTGGGGTTGTATGAGGTTCTTATCCATAGACAGTGTGTTACCTACAGAAGCAGTCGGCACGCCCAAAGCGCATGTTAGCCAACAAACAAAATCAATATCAATCTAAGTGTACGCCATATTTAGAATGAGTCAGACAGCCCTTTCTGTCATCTATGCTCTCTTTAAAGACACCAGACTCCATAAATAAAATAAAAAAACAGGAATCTTACCTCGCAGAACATGTAAGTTGGTAAACCAGCAACTTGTTTACCAGCGTGGTGTCTTTGGTGAGCACACATACACAGTTGATGACTTCAGTTCCCCCGTAAGAATGGCCATCTGACAGTTATGTAAAGAAGTGAAAATATTCTAATTATAGCGTACATTTAAACTGATATTGATTATTTTAGGTGTCTGCCCCCGTCCACAGCAGTACATTGCTTTGCTTCCGTGCTGGTACTCACTTTTTCTTCAAACTGGGGCCGTGCAGACCACCACCTACTGTAGGGACTACACTGACTATGGATAAGTACCTCGTACAACCTCACTTAAAAAAAATCGAACCATCCCTTTAATGTGATCACACGACCTAAGATGGGGTTGTCTGACACGTATAATGTGTTAATATCAGGCGAAGAAGTTAACATCCAGCTCGTGCCCTGTGTTCGCTACAGCAGGTGTCCCAGTCGGTCGCGGTGACATTGAGCATCCTGTTCCTCGAGCGGTATCCAAGGCAACAAATAAGGAATCCATCGACTGATACATAAAACACACAGCACACAGACACGGGCCAATAAATTAAAAGCCAATCATTTTTGTCCTGGTTGACCGAGTGAGTGCTAGCACTCTAAATTTATATCTTAATAACGGGGAATATAGAGACGGTGCAGCTTGTAAAACACAGAGGTGAGAGAGTGTGTCCTCATATTAAAGCAAGATCAGAATATACAATGTTGTCTGTCACTGGGGCATCATCAAAAGACGGCTGCACCCTCTCAGGTCAGTTTTACATGCACACATTTATTCAGCAGTTGTAACAGCTTGAAATTTCCCACCGCTGTGAGAGGAAAAGGCAAATGATATGATTGTGTCCTCGCACATAGAAAGAAGTAGAGAGTGACCGTTTGTGCAAAAAAATCTAAATGAGGACAGTTTCAGTGTCGCAAGCCAGAAGGGAAGCTGATCCACACGCAATCAAAATGGTGTATAAGGATGATACCAGTCCCCGTAAAAAGGAACCCTGTGGAGTTTTTTAGCATTAGCAGCACTTTGGAGCAATTATTTATGAGACGGTGCCCGTTTTGTTTTGTTTTGTATCGAGCACGCAGGCGGTATCATGTTCACACTATCCCTTCCTCTTGCATTTATTTAGCACCTTTCTAGACTTTTGACCACTCGGAGCGCTTTTACACTGCATGCCAACATTTATCCATTCATACAGGAGAGAGCTGCCACACGAGGTGTCAAACCTGGACAACACGCTCTTCCTCTTGAGCCAAAGCCGCACTGTGGTGGGAATAATCGTGTTCATCAGTTTGCCATAATCACACAACATCTATTGCACATCTGTCCATCGTGGGAGAGAAATTCCTCCTCAGTTGCTCTCTCTGTTTCTTCCATGTTTTCCTCTACTAATTGGGTTTTTTTGGGACAGAGGTTGTCGTATGATGTACAATTGTAAAGCCCCCTGGACGCAAATATGTTTGTGATATTGGGCTTTATAAATAAAGTTTGATTGATTATCGTGGAGCTGATAAATTGGTGTAACCAAGGATAGAAGCATGTGCTAAGACCGCTCATTGTGGCGGTCACTGCCTCACTGATGTGTGGTGTTGGCCACGCTAAGCTCTGGCTGTCACGCAGACGTCCAGGCGTGATCTGTGGGGACATCAGCAGTGGAGTGGAGGGTAATTACAGTAATTGAAATGTGTTCTGTGCAGGGAAATTTAATTGTCTGAGCAGGCCTGTCATGTGAAGTGATTTCAGTGGGAGTGAGCTCTTTAACTGTGTTCCACTGACCCCTCTGTGTGTGTGTGTGTGTGTGTGTGTGTGTGTGTGTGTGTGTGTGTGTGTGTGTGTGTGTGTGTGTGTGTGTGTGATGTTATGTTAATATGACAGAGCAGTACTAGGTGGGAGGACTACTGGCCTCTAATGGTGTATCTGTGTGTATGTGCATTGATCATCCAGTGGTGGAAATTCACACTGGGAAAAAACTAGTAAAAGTCATGAAGTCAAAACCTTACTGAAGTAAAAATATGCAAAATATTATCAGCAAAATATACTTAGTATTAAAAGTAAAAGTCCTCATTGTGCAGTAAAATGTCCCTTTTACTATTATATATGATGTTTTTGGTTTGTTACGATGCATTTTCCAGCTGATCCAAGAAGCTTTTCAAATAGTTTATGTAGCTTAAGAAGCAGGAGCATTTTCTCTGCCCTTAAAGAAACACTTCAATTCATTTAAAATCACCAAATGTGGAGATACATGGTTTTCACTGTAGAGAAAAGGGATGAAAACGTGAGCTGTCAGACAAATGTACATGAAAAGTACAATGTTCCCTCTGAGATGTAGTGGAGTAGAAGTATAAAGTAGCGTTAAATTGAAATATTCTCGTGAAGTACCTGCATGTGTAAATGTACTTTGTTACATTCCACCACTGTGTACATCTTAACATTTCCAGGCCGGTGTTTTGTGTGAAGTATGTGTTGATTTCAGCTCTTTGACAGTCTCCCGTGATAAACAAAACTGAGAGATGTATCATTTGTGATGGGAAAGTTTGAATCTTGTTTAGTTTTTTCTCTTTGATATGTGTTTGTTTGAAGGCTTTCTGCAGCTTCCATAAATATAAAAAAAAACACAAGTTAGACAAATCAAGTGGGTATGCTCCAAAGTTTAGGTCTTTTAAGTACGAGATTCCCTCTTTGTGTTAGTATTTCTCTGCTCTGAGTCTGCAAGCAAACACTCTTGTTACGGCCTTTCTGTGATGCTTTTGATCATTTCTTATCCTGACATATAATTCAGCTCAGGATAAAGTCTGCTCACGAAATCTAGATTGGATTTAGGATGGAGAGGCTTTTATTGGGAGGATTTGGATGTTTTTAAAAGAACATTCAAAGTAACATGACATGGATTTACTTTTGTTTAAGGGAGGAATCCCAATATGAATGAGTAGATATCCATTGGAAGTTAAGGGAACTGGATAAACAACATAGAAACTGCCTAAATAACAAACTCAAGACAAAATAAATGAGTGTAAATACAAACAATGAGACACAAATGAACTCAATAATGAACTCCCAGAGGCGTCTGAAAACGTCAAATCTGAACATCTCGGCTCTCACTCTTGTTCCAGTTTATAAATGCCAGCGAGTGAGACTTGCTTTTATTTTCTAATCAATTCAAAGTCGAATTGCATTCTGCCTGCGAGGTGTGTTGTCAGGACACATAAGCTTTTAGATGCAGGCTGAACGCTGCGTAAGCATTCTTGCAAATTTTGAATTTAGCCACCAAAGCTAATTTCCTTTGTTTATGCACATTGTTTCACACCTTTTAATACACTCCGCAGCCTCTCCCCGAGATGTCTCGATGTTTGATGCCTGGGTTGATTGGGGGGAAGTTTTTTATTCATTTTCTTTGGGGGGATGGGGGGGGGGGTTGGGGTTGACGGGCAACAAGCCTCTTGGTCAGGACGAGGACAATGCAAGGGCTCGGTATTGAGGAAGAGGAGGCGGAGGTGTGGAGGGGATTAATAAGCGTTTGTAGTATTAAATCAATGTGCCTCGAAGCTGAGGCACCTGATTAGCATGACCCTGTCCTGCACATCAGCACATTCTGGACTGGGGGAGGCTGATTAAGAGCCAATGCTAATTTCCTCTCAACCCTGTCAATGAAAGAGAGAGGGAGAGAAAGTAAGAAAGACAGAGAGGAAGAAAGAGAGGAAGAGCGATGGAGGGTGCAGAGAGACGCCTTTGTAAAGAGGACACCGTGCATATTTATTCACATGTACATGTGTGCGGTGTCCCTATTTGTTCACATGGACTTAGTTGTGGTTAAGTGTGTCATGGATGTCGGTTATTTATACAAAAGTGAGGCACACGATGTAGTGCACTAAAAATAGGTCCAAATGTGACCTTGTGTTTTCTTTCATTCTAACAGAGAGCAAAGATCTACGGTGCTCGGACAAAAAAAATTATAATAATAATAATTTGTGCTCTGGATTTAACATCGCCTTCGCACCATTAGTCTTCACTTGCCTGTGTCCTTCACACTCTCACTACGAACAGATCGGATCAAATACAGTTTGATTTCTGATTGAGATATGAGGAAAAACCTCCAGTTATGGCTGTTAAATACAATGTGTGTGGAGCTAAATCCGGGCCAAAGGTTTTGATCATTTGAAAAAAGAAATTGAAACTGAAAGTTCAAATTTTGATCTTGAACTTTGAAAAATACAATAAAATATTCAAACTATAAATCAGTGTATGGAAAGTGTTTGGAGGTAGAATATTAGTTTGATCCTGAAGGCAACATAATTGAGGAAGGTCCTGTTTTCGCTGTCAATCACATTTCAACGGCCCTCTCAGTCGAAGACACGCCCCCGACGCCAGATCAGATCATGACGATTATCCTGTCAAATATATTTAAACATATTTTATCGTCTGTTTCGCCGTAAAAACTTTGATGATACTGCGTATGACATGCATAAAACTTAGTATATATACTCACGTATTGTACAAGTTTTACATACTTACTTACTAGAGGAGTTCGTTTATATGGTACTTTACACTTGTACCCCACTACATCTCAGAGGGAAATATTTGTATTGCTAGAATAAGCAGATTTGGAGGTTTAGTTTACTTTAAGGACATATAGACATATTTAGATTCTGACTTAGATTATGTGTGAGCCTCAGTTGCAGTGCATGAAACTAAATATTTGGAATATTTACCATTTATTACTCAGGTTGCAGGAGTGGCTACGACTAGCTGCTGTAGAAACCCAGCCACGGGACCTGCATGGGTGTTGAGTCTCATTAAGTTGTTTGTCAGCCAGCGCTGAAGAGTGCCAGCGCTCGGACACCAGCCTGAGCTGCAGCCGTGCCAATCAATACAGTACACACAGTATCCGCTCTAACCCTGTGTCTCTGGGAGCAGGTTGGCACGCATGCTGCCTGGCAGGACGACAGGGACGGGCGGGGCTAACCGACCTCCACCATTCATTACTACAGCTGCTCCTGCGCTGGTGCAGCCACCAACAGGCCAGGCGGAGCGAGACACCACCTGTGCAGACATGGAGGACAGGAAAAAGGCAGTCAGTGTTTGGGAAATACGCTTATTCACTTTCTTGTCAATAGAATAATAAAATAACAACCTCATTTACTGAAACTACATTTAGGAAACTACCACTATACACAATGTGAATGTATCCGGCCATTAATGGCCGTTATCAGTTATTAGTGCGTCAAAACGGGGCAAACTGCAACTTGATATGAAGAGCTCATGATCCTTAGTTTCAAGTGATTATACACCGATGAAAACATAGTCAAGAATATTGTATTTAATTTCTGCTAATAGATCCAGCCTAAATACTACATACTGGCCCTTTAATAGGACACACCTAAGTCCTCACTAGTGCAGCCAATAGGTTTTACAAGTCACATAATTAGTTACATCTACATTTCTGGCTTATTCGAAGCTATTGTACTGCGCTTAGAATAATTTCACCTATTAGAAGCTAATGTACGTGCAAGATTCTGGCTGTTCGGAGTTGTATCCTCGTGATCTTTGTAAGTTGCTTTGGACAAAATCGTTAGGTAAATATAATGTAATGTATTTTAATGTAATTTTTGTGGTTTTGTCCGCAGAACCTTTGTTAGAATAATCAGCTTTAGAAGTTTATTAGAGCCATACATATTCTGACTTTTATTCTCCCATCCTCTCTTACTTTCCAAACTCTGGGTAACTCCTCGCCTCATGTGAATATGAAGGATCAGGGAACCAAATACTGAAAAAATGTATTGTCGTCTCTCAATAAACTCAAAGTAGATGAGATTTCCTCCATCTGGAGGAAAGTAAACTTGTGTGCCAGTTCTCATTTCGGCTACTGAAAGGAAAACAACCAGTGATAGTGGTGGTAAATAGAAAAGTGCCAATCATTACGAAGCAAACGGCATAAATAAATCAGTTATGAGTTTGAGAAAAGCTGTAATTTAGTTTTTTCAGTAGAGCTTTGGTTCAACTTCCTATTATTTATACAATAAATATAAATGTAGATAAACTCTATTCTGTAAGTAAAAAGCTGTGTAAAGTCAGATTTATACTGACTATTTGCAAACCCCCTTTTATTTACTGCCTGTCACGCTTTCCAATTCAGCATGGCACATATTACATTTACATACATTTACACAATTCAGAGTGAAATATTGCACTTTTTACAGCTTTAGTTACTCAAGGGGCAGGCGGGAAATTCAAAACCAGCAGGGAATAAGTTTCAGGTCTCAGCGGCTAGAAAGCAAAGACAAGAAGCAACTAAGTAACTGTGACAATCTGGAAAAGACTGAGTGGAAAAGAGCTGATGAGGAAGTGAAACAGGTGAGCAGGTGGGCGGAGAAGGACAGGTGACTGCGACTGGATGGAAAGGGAATAGTTGCCATGGATGTACAAAGAGAACTGGATACAGGAAGTGTGCCAGGCTTTCCATAGTGGCCAAACCATGTAATTACACGTGACAGCCATTGGACCCAAAAATACTTTTCCCCGTAGACTTAGATTGTAAAAGATACATCTGTAAATCAGCGGATGTTTTTTTTATGTACATCAACATCCCAGTGTGAACACTTGATTAGCGCTTATTTAAATCATTAGGTGCTAAAAGTTGCAAAATTCACTAATAGCCGTTTACCTGAGCGAGAGCGAGCAGTTGGAAGGCGGGGTTAAAGTTGTTAGAGCAGATAAACACGGTTGAATCCATCCTTACACTTACACTCTTGTGTTTTTGGTTTCACTTGATATACTAAGTATTGCTCTTAAGTTCTACCTTCAACATGACCAGAAAACGATGATGATGATGATGATGATGATGATGATAAAATGCAGTGTACGTGTAACCTCCCTGAATGCAGAGCTGGTGTTCAGCTTCAGACACAATTAGGTGGGTGTCGTGGGGAGGGGGGGGGGGGGGAGAACAGAAGATGCGCCACTCTGTGATCGTGACCTCGACCCAAATCAAAACGGCAACCTCGCTGCTAATCACAGGGCTCCCTAGAGCATCCTTTCATGTGGGCCGAGACGAGGGCTTCAGAAACACAAGACGCTGCGGAGGTCGCTGCTGTCATTAGCTATTAGCACCGAGGTCAAAGCTTTCATTTGGACGGGGTCGTTGTTTTTTCCAGCAGCCGGAGATTGACACCACACAAGAGCATCGCCACTGCTCTTTTCCAGAACTGCAGCCAACCCAGCAGCCCTAATGTACTATATAATGTCACCCTGGCTGAGATCCTCGCCTTTCACCAGCCCTCCTCTAGGCGACACAATGTCAGGTTGTAACAAATTACACTAAAGTTGCACCATGAATAAAGTTTTGAAAAGCTATCTTTAAGTTGGCACCGTTAATAATTAAAAACTAGCTCCACCTCAAGCACCTACAGCAGTAACTTGTTAGTATTAACAATCTCATAATGTAATATATGATAATATATCAAGGCTCAATTTCCTGCAGAACTACTTTGACTTCTGATTCTCTAAGTATATTTAACTGCTAATACATTTTAAATAAGTAGGATTTTGAAATGCAGGACCTTTTATATTCGTTTTCTTTACATTGTTGTATTGGTACTTTTACATCAGTAACATATCTGAGTACTTCTTCCACTACCAAGTGGAATGGGTCCAGATATAACCTTGTATTTTACTTTCATCACATGCATAAATTACATTTTTAGTCATTTTGTTCCCGGACATTCTTCCAAATAATCAGAATTCATCAAGTTGCTTTTCGAGAAAACACTAAAAGGTCAACATCAGCTTGATGTGCAGGACTATTAAAGACGGTGTATCATTGGACCTGTTTCTGCACTAACCTGTCCAGAGACTCGTCCCTGTGTATCTGTCAGCCTGTCAGTCTCCCTGCCTGCCTCCCTCTGGGGTGCTGCTGTGCTTAAACATCCCTCCAGGCAGGATCCAAAACTCTGACAGGGGCTCAGTAAAGATGTGAAACCTCCTGAATGTGTTGATTTTAAATAGGTGGCCTCTCAGATGGAAGCAGCCTCACTGCCTCGGGGCATAGTTATTGTCCCGTCTTCCTCCAACAATTCCCGTAGTCAGTCCGGCAACAAGCTGCTCGGACACACGGCTGTCTGAGCTTCATGCGTATGCCATGAGAACTCTGACACACTCAGCGTTACGCCAAGTGCATCCTGACATGAGGAGTCTGCAGCCAGGTAGAGCACGGGCAGCCAAACCCGGGGGCAGAAAACCCAATCCCGGGGAAGGCATAGTGCATGCTGGGAGGTCACTGTGAAGGTCACTGCACTTTTCAAATGTTCTGCTAAAACATGGATGTTAATACAGAGAATGCATAGGACCAGAGAAGCACTGAGGGGCAGCCGATCCCCGAGGCCATGCAAATGAGTTGGATCCTCTTGCCCTGGAAATCTCCAACATCACAAGCCCCATTATCACTGCTTTCAGGATTGTTCAGAATGATATCTCTTATATCGCTGCATTTAATGTAGTTTGAAGAAGAGTTTAAATGGGCTTCATAAGGTGAACGTTCTTCTCAGTGTCTCCACACACATTTATTCTCATCGGGTTTCTTAAACAGCATTCAGACCTTTTATTGAAAGCCATTTAGTATTAATCTTTTAGGGTAAAATCATCCATAAACTCCGTTTAGTGAAAGGAGAAACTCTATTTAAAAAATGTCCTAATAAAACATGTAATAATATTTTAGACCATTTGATCCGGCCCTCGAGGTCATTCGTAAAACGCACGCAAAAGAAATCCACTAGCAAAAAAAACTAGACGGCAATATTTTAAACGGGCGACTGGCTGTTTTTCCTGGCCAAGGTCGGGGTCCTTGGGACGTGTCATCACGTGGTCACGTCATGTCAAAAAACTTTCATTTTAAACGAGACTGTCGCACTTTCCAGGAGAAATGGACGAACGATTATTTCTTTGTGGAAGTAAAAGGTCAGTGTGTGTCGTTTGTGTGGACGTACTTGCGGTGATGAAAAATAATCTTGAGCGTCATTACTGCACGAAACATGCCGATCTGCACGAGCTGAAAGGACGAGTGTTTGGATAAAGTTAACGCTCTTCGGCGGAGTTTGGCCCAACAAGCCGCTCTCTGCAGAGCGTAACATACAAACATGGAGAGATAGAGAGGTCGACCACCACACCAAGAACAGACTGTTCCACCACTGCTGTGCAGTTATCACTGCCATTTATAATACTCACTTTATTTTCTATCAACCTCTTGGTACTTATATTATTTTTTATTCTATTTAATTATTGTGTACTGCCTTTTTACTTCATATGTTATTTTGCTGTGACACGATACATTTCCCCATCGTGGGACTAATACAGGATTGTTTTCTGATAAAACGGAAAGAAACGTGGATAAAAAAAAGTTGCTTTTCTGCACAGCATGAAAGAAAGCTGAAATAAATGGGCTGCGTCTTAAAAACATTTAGCAGAAGTTATGAGTTCAATAATTAGTACGGCCCTCGAAGGATGTTGTAAAAAAGAAAAAGGCCCTTGATAGGAAAAAGGTTCCCCACCCCCTGATCTAGATGATCCCAAGTTTCAAGCGTTTAAATCCTTTTCTCTCTATATTTGCCTTCTTTAACTTTAGTGTCACCTTGAGATTCGGCACTATTTAACAGCCCCTCTGTCAACAATCAATACATTTACTCTGGCCCTGCTATCCCTCTGTCGTCTCTGCAAATGAAGCGGATGGATGAAAAAGAGCACCGGTGCCCTCTCCCAGGTAATGTGCTGTGAACGGCCATGTCAATATCTTCAGGGTTAACGCGAAGGAGGGGAGAATTTAGGAAGAATGATGCATTAAGAGCGGAGACACAGGACCAGGGTCAACTCTCGAGTTAATATTTAATATTAATATATACTTCAGCATCATTCAACTGATCTAATCGGAGGATAATAACAGGATATAAGAAAAGATTGTGCAAATGAATTAATTATGGGAAAAAAATTATAAAAAAGCAAAATAAAAGTCAATAAATACATCATTTTAAAAATTCAAAATTAATTAATTTTGAAAGAGAAATAAAAGACATCAACATGACACCTTGAACTCATGATCAGCACGACGGATCGTCACCTAAACAGATTTAAACCGGACACAACAGAGCTTTTACTTTGAAAGCTGCAAACATGAGGGGGTGGGGGGGGGTCTTCCAGTAGTTGGTTTTCTTTTTATTAATGAATTAATAAATACATTTGTATTGTATGTCTCTTCCATCAAGTGACCCCTGCAGCCTGCTTTCTTTATTATACTCCACATTACAAAAGGGTTGGACAGAATGATCATATGGATTATTTATTTCTAATGATCCAGCGTTGGGTGATGAAAATGTAATGTTTGTTGGCCATGGGGTCATTAGATTCGAATCAATTTATCCGTTCGGGTCCATTAAAGTTTTCACCAAATGTTATCCCAATCTGCCCGTTACAAAATGAAACATCTTGTGTGCAATCCTCTGGGAATTACAAATGTGCTTGGTAAATGTCCTACCATTCTCCCCATTAGATATTGATATCTCATACAAGTGAAAGGTTTTGACCTGATGATGGCACAAACAGAAAGGTCACAGGATCATTAGTGTTCTGCCTTGGGGGGACGCAAGTAACCGTATGAAATTTCATGGCACTCTGGTCCGTAGTCTGTATGGCTGCAATTTTCACACACATGGACATGAATGTGCAGCATATGAAACCTGTGAACATACCTTCCCCCTGTGAGTGTGAGGAGGATCTCTCTCATGAAACAGCATTAAGATCATTCACGTAAGGAGCCTATCGTGACCGTATATGCAACTTAGACAAGAGTGGGAACTTGAGAATGGACTTTGCATTCAAGTAGGAGAGTATTTTTAGCTTGAAGGGGATCTTTAAACAGTACATAACAGAGCTGCAGAGCTGGATGACACAAACTGTTATCTGGTTATCTAACTGCTTGGTTAAACCAATGTCTCAGTTTATTATTTTCACCAAAACCAAATCCATTTCAGTTTGCACATGTCATGTTACAACATGGCTGCAGCAGGTTGTATACAAAGAATGGGATATTATTTATTGAAAATGTTCTGGTACAGGATATAAATCCTCCACACCATACTCCCCAACTACAACAAAACAATAGCACAATATATTGGTTTAAAATTCTAATCATTTTATAAAATATCCTTTGTTGAATTTATTCAATCTATTTATTGAAGAGAAAACAATAAATGTTTGAACAAGCCACCAAGCGGACAAAGAGCGTTCCCTCTCATTTACACACACTCACACACACACGACACACTCTATTGAAACCATTCTGAAGTGCTCGTTGGTCATAACTGGAGATAACCAGAATCAGAATCCGGTTTATTGCCAAGTAGGTTTTCACATACAAGGAATTTGCTTTGGTGTATTGGTGCATAACATAAACACAGTAAGAAAGAATGTAATTAAAAATGAAAGAGAGTATTGCAAAAGTAAAGAAACACATGTTCAAAATATCTGAATTCACACGAAAGAGCTTTGCAGTTTTATTAGAAGTGGTAGTTTTGTGCAGAAATGAAATAATATCAGTGCAGTTAATAAAAGACCGTAACATGTTTCTGTAGATTTGGGTGTGGAGCTCTGGAAACAACTTTTGGGAAATGATTTTGTAAATGTCTGGATACATGCAGCACATACAAAGGGAAGCAGCCCAATGGTCTCTGTGGTTACTGTTGAGAGCCCAGTGGAGGGTGAGCGATGATGCAGCCAGCTGTGGCCGCCACTTGGCGCTCTCCTCCACTGCAGCTGTTGATTGCTGCCTATCAGCTCGCCTGTGTGCTAGGGGTGGCTTTCCCACCGAGCCGGGCCGTGCCACAAAGCCTTAGGGTTTTAGGTGGGGGTAGAGGATAAGTGAATCCCTGTTAGAGAGAAGAGCGGGGCGAGCGATGAATGGCAGCAGGTATAGGCAGGCAGATGGGCCGCCAGGAGCCCCGGCGGGTCCCTGCGGAGGTGCAGGCGGCCGAGTTCAGCGCAGAGCCACCCAGCTCGGCGTCAGCACTTTGGGGAGAAGCTGGGAAAGTGCTGAGGCGGCAGCCACGTGGGGAGATGAGGTGAAGTGGTGAAAATTTAACTAGCCTGATGAAAGTTTAAGTGTGCATGTTAAACAGGAGAGAGCAGGAGGGGTGGAGGGAGGTAGAGTATGAAAGGATGGCTGGAGGTGACTCAAAGAAATGGGCAGGTTTGGGAGACTTCCTCATTTCCCAACAACCATCTGCGTCTCCAACTCCACTATGACTCTCATTGTACCTGACATCTGAGGGCGCAGCTCTTTTTTTGACCCAGGTTTGACCTCAAAAGTAACATCATATCCCTCTTCAAGTTTTTGCTTCTTGATAATTAGCTGCAAGGACGCTGCTTAGCTTCAAGGACGCGAGCTGCATCCCTCTGCACTGCGGCCTGGCTGATATACATGCCAGAGCCCCGTAGCACTTTTGTTGCCATTTACATGATGCTACATAAAGCAGCCAGTTAGCTCTGTGGTCTGCGGAGAAGTGTGGAGAGAGAGAGGGAGAGTGAAGCGATGTGATTACATAAGGTTGGGTAACAGGCTCACTGTGGGGATACACACTCACTAGACAGTGTTGATGGAGTCTTTCACAGGCCTGATGGGGTGTTGATTAGGATGTGCTCACACACGAGAAGCAGATGCTGAAATGGATTCTAATGTGCTTTTTCTCTCTTTGTTTCTTTACACTCATCACTTCTTTCATCCCTGCACTCGCCGCTGCCATTTTCCCCTCTTTCTTTGTTCCCCTGTTGGCTGTTCTCCTCAACACCAAAATCACATCCAATTCTCCCTTCTCGCACTCCTTCCCCCCTTTATTTTCTGTCCTCCGCTGATTTCCAGGTGCGGTGCGAGCTTCCAGCATCTTCCCCATCCTCAGTGTCATCCTGCTCTTCATGGGAGGCCTATGTATAGCTGCCAGTGAGTTCTACAAGTCACGCCACAACATCATCCTCAGCGCGGGAATCTTCTTTGTGTCTGCAGGTGAGTCAAATGCCCACAGCTTAAGACAAGAAGGGCATCAGTTCAGATTGCAGGCACCTCCTGTGTGTTTGAATTAGACCCATTTTTAAGTGCTGTACTTAAAAGGTACCTGTGCTTTACTTGAGTATGTCCATTTTATGCCGATTTATACTTCTACTCAACTACATTTCAGAGGGAAATATTGTACTTTTACACTATATTTACCTGACAGCTAACAGAGTTAGCTACTTTTACTTAAGTAAACAATCTCAATACTTCTCCCACCAAGCCTTTATCTGGTTCACGAATAGTAGCTTACGAAATAACCACCAAAATATATTAATTAGTCATTTTATATGAATTTCGGGTTTCATGTTATTTAATGATTTTGTAGCTTTGCGTTACCGCCACCAATCGGTTAGCTTAGCTGAGCACAAGAACTGGGAACAGTGGGAAACAGCTAGCATTGCTTTGTCCAGGTTAGGTAACAGCTCCTCTACAGCTCACACATTTACACATTATATATTCTTTGTTTACTCACAACACGTTTTAAGGTGTTGGTTGGCAGTTTGTGTTCCTATAAACAGCCAGGTTAGTTGTTCACAGTCTTTGTGCTAAGCTAACCGGCTGCTGTTCTGTAGCTTTATATTTACTACACTGACATGAGTGACATTAATCCTCTCATCTAAATAAAATGTCTAACTATTCCTTTAAAAAGTTGACATTATTCACTTCTTTTGTGATTAACATTATAACACAACACTATTTCAAAAGGCAGCCTATGCACCGCAGCTACAAGTCACTTCTTGTCTTCTTCCTTCTCTTGTCCTCTTTTCTTTTCTCTTGATCCTTTTGCTGGGCTAAAAGCCATCCGTTGGGACTCATCTCTAAAAATATGGTGTCCCTGACACACTTTCCCTAGGATCCATCTTCCCATGTCAAACATTTCTCCATGTGTGACTTAACTAATAAGTCAAAGTATATATATGTAAATGTATGATGGGATGTGGATTATGTCTGTCTAGAATGATCTGCATCAAGAACTGAAGCCGTCTTGTTTCTTGCTGTAAGGGCAAAGATTAAGTCTCAGATCAGTCATGTCGGATGGAGAGTTGGACAGGATTAGTACACTGTGTACAGTGCATGAATCAGAACATATTTGGTATGATACTGCATATTAAGTTAAGCATGCACTAAGAATAACTCGGCCTATGAGCTCATCCTGATACTTTGTGTCTTGTTTTCTTTGTTCTTTTCCCCACAAACTCATTACCCATAACCCACCCTTCTCCGTCCTGCACCTCCCAACCCTACAGGCCTGAGCAACATCATTGGGATCATCGTGTACATATCAGCCAACGCGGGGGACCCTTCAAAAAGCGACTCGAAGAAGAACAGCTACTCTTACGGCTGGTCTTTCTACTTTGGTGCCCTCTCCTTCATCATGGCTGAGATGGTGGGCGTTTTGGCCGTGCACATGTTCATTGACCGCCATCGACAGCTCCGAATAGGGGCGCGCGCAGCCGACTACCTCCAAGGCTCGGCCATAACGCGAATCCCCAGCTACCGTTACCGCTACAGACGTCGCTCGCGCTCCTCCTCCCGCTCCACAGACCCGTCACACTCCCGTGACACCTCGCCGGTGGGCCTCAAGGGCTTCAGCGCGCTGCCATCCACGGAGATCTCTATGTACACGCTGCCCCGGGACACCCTCAAGTCCTCCGGCACGCCCACCGCCACCTACAACTCGGAGAGGGACCACAACTTCCTGCAGGTCCACAACTGCATCCAGAAGGACCTGAAAGACTCGAGCCAGACCAACACAGCGAACCGCCGCACCACGCCGGTATGAGGGAGTCGACACAGGCCAGGGCAGCCCGTCGGAGAGCGGAGACCAGGAGACACGGGAACCCCTGTGGGTACAGTACGCCCCAGGAGAAGATGGATTTCCATGTTTATAGACATTTGTTCTTTTTGTTCAGCTGCATGACTTTTCCATTACCATTGTTGAGAGAGTTTCAACAAGTCTGCTGTGTCCCTGGATAGAATGGCAGAACAGTGAGAATGGATCAGAGAGTGAGATCTGTCATTTCTTTGCGCAGGGTATGTTTATGAGGTTTGCGGCACTGAAAGGGAGGGTGGGAGGGCATTTATGAGACAAAGATTTCATGATTTCATAGCCCTTTGGTTTGACAATTTTGCCCCACAAGTTTGGTTGGAGCAACAGGTCAAGCTCCCCCTCAGCAAGCCCACCACTCAGATATACACCTCTTTTATTTATTGACTAATTTGTTCATTTTTTGCATTAAAACTGTGAATTGTTACAGTTTGGGATTCAGTAAGAATTAGCCCAATCTGTAATCTCTAACAAAGGTACTATATATATATATATGTATTACTTTTATAAATAAATTATTACGTTAATAATCAAGAGTTACAGACTTTACCGAAGCAAAAAAAGAAAAAAAAACAAGTTAACTAAACCAAGTGCTGTTGGTAAGATGAGAAAAGACTCTTTTAGTATCTGTTGGTTTGAAGGTTGAGAACAAGAGAAGGTGCTTTAGGTAGCAGCAGTACACAGCGACTGATGCCACCCGAGGCAGATGGGGACAGTCAACAGTAGAATAATATCTATTCTTTTAATAGAACCTTCTCGTCTTTTTCTCAGTCCCTGTTCGCTTTCTTTTTTGCGGGGGTCGTAACGGGAGAGTTGAACCCCTGACAGAAAGAGCCAACGAAAGGGGTCAAAGTTCACAAAGACTCCAAACACGACTTCTCCAAAACAAAAGGAAGGAGCAGAGGGGAAGGAAAAGAAGAGGACGCCAAACACAAAAATAAAAAACAAGTTAAATATGAAATAGTACAAGAGAAGCTAAGTGACTCACAATTTCAGAAATTAAATGCATGCTATAAAATTACAGCAAATCTGCTCTTGAGAAACTTAAGTTTTAAAGGTTAATAATTATAAGGGGAAAAAAAGCAAAGACGCTAAAGTTTAAAGTATTAATGTTTTCATGTGTAATTTTCTTATGTTTTATTTTTTATTTAGCTCATTTTATCTTATTGCTTTTGTGAGACAAACCAAACAATCTACATTGAACAAAACTGCTTTTTTAAATGGTTTGGTTGATTTCTTTATAAATATATAAATATATGTATGTATGTATTTTATTTTTAAAACTCACACAGCCTTAGTCATTTCTTTGTTTCTTTTGATTTTTAATGTGTTGTTCAAATTTAAAATGAAATCTTTAAAGGTGCCAAAACCGAATGATCCTATACTTGGATGCATCAAGTCCTGATGAATAAAATACGAACCCTAGGGGGAACAAATCACCATGTTTCACTGCGTGTCTCTAACACACTTACCTTATAACACCTTCTTGTTTTCAGTACTAACACAAAAAAAACTCAATTGGGCTTGAAAGTACTATCTGTCTTCATGGTAAGCTGTAGGGTAGAGCAGCAGACCCCAACCTTGCCCCTTAAAATGAAGCAATGTCCACGTGTGACCTTCATCGCAGGTTATGACCTCAGTGTGGACATGAGTTATAAACACTTTTTAGTCTCAAATTGTTTCATTTGAAGGATTTTAAGAGGACTGAAAGAGATGAGCGAACTCAGTGTCGTACAAGAAACAAGCAAACCTCAGTCAGAAGAATAAAACAGAATTTTGACAAAATAATCTGAACTCAATGGCCACTTACTTGCTTTTATTTAGGAGTTTTCGTCTGTTTTTGTTTTGTCCTTTAACTGTTTTGTCTTTCAACTGTTTTGTGTCCAAAGTTTCCCACTTAGATCACGTGATGACAACTCCACAGTAACTCCCTTTGCTGATGATGACCTTGAGATGTGGTTAATAGCTACGTGAAAAGCAAGTAAGTTGACGTTGAGTTAAGATTGTAATGTCAAACTACTGTTCCTGAGGTGCCCTCAAAACATAATTCAATTGTGTGTAATAAAAATGTTTTTCATTCTTATCCCTTTATTCACATTGTGACCCCTCAGGTTGATCTTGGGACACTATAAAGGACATATGGGATGTTATGTGTGTGGACTTGTATTAATGATGTTGTGGGGACTCATCTCCAATCATGGGACAAATGATTAGGTCCCCACAAGGTTACTCATTTTATTTAGGGTTAAGACCTATCAGGGTTCGAGTTGCGACTTTGTTAGGGTTAAAGTAAGGGTTAGCAGCAGGGATGTCTGTGTGTGTGTGTGTGTGTGTGTGTCTGTGTGTCTGTGTGTCTGTGTGTGTGTGTGCTTTTGCCCTTCGGTCTATGTGAGGACCGATTAAAGTTTCAGACTTTAAAGTATAATTTACAATTTATTTAACAGAGATGTTCATTACATTAAATAATATTCATAATTACATCATGTCTTACTAGAGACTAAATTGATAATGATTAGGCCTATCAATTTCACTGTACAACATTTACTCCCAAAATGTAATGGAGTAGAAGTATTAAGTAGCAGAAAATGGACAAGAGAATTGTACATTATTACAATCATTATTTCAGTAAGAGTATAGCAGTACCTGTGTTTCCGTGGTTGTTCTTCTATGTTTGTGAGAACTGCTTTGAAAAAGACATAAAATGAAGAAAGGCGTTTAGAAACTGTTTTAGGCTTGAAAATGGCCAATCCTTCCAGACACTGAATATCGACACATAATATTGGCTTTTGGCAACTTCACTCTAAAATATATTGGCATAAGCCTTCATACAGCCATAAAAATAAAAGCTGAGCTGTCAGACATAAAACCCTGTGTGCGCTGCTAAAACCACAGACTCTGCCTGTTGTTGTAAAATGGTGATAACACGCTGTAATCGACCACTGGGAGTCACAATCCAAAAGTATCAGTACTGGCCTAACAAAACTCCTAATGTCGACACGAGTGTGTGCCTGCCAGTGGATTAATAGAGTCAGAAAACTGTAAATAAATGAATTACCTTAGTCAGATTTGTCGCGCAATGACCCGCATAGGGTCCTTTTGATATCTAGTAAAGTATAGTTTACTCCATGTGTTAACAGCACTTTATACTAAGCATAATAACGTTTGTTTTTTTTAAATAAATAAAATTCTGATTACATTTTACTTTAAAATATTGTTTCATGTTTATGCGGGCGAAGAACCTTTTTAGTTGTTGTTGACTCCTGCTGCACAGCTTATTTTGTCTCTCTCTTCGAGGTAAGAAGCCTCGGAGAAGACAGCATGTAAGACACAAACAGGCATCTTTCTAGGACATTCCTGAGAAAGAAACACAGGTTTGCAATAACACCGGCAGTTTCCCTGTAAAGAGAACATGCAACACCTTTCTACACCGCCGCCCTAAAAGCAATGCTTTCAGGGTAACATACTGCTGGGAGTGTGTACATGTGTGAGGAGCTGCTCACATATGCAGATATACAAAGCAAATCTATTTGTGTGACAAAAAGGTTTCATTTTTTATTTGTTTTATCAATGTGTTGAGTGTAGAGAGAGGTCCTTCCTAGAAAAATAAATAAGTAAAATAAAGGGATTTGCAGCACGGATACAGTTCTTGTTTGATAGTACATGTGCTTCCCCAAGTTTAGAAGCCAGCAGATTCGTCAAATAAGAAAAAGTTTCTATTAGAAAAAGTGCTGAGATCCTGATTTGCCATTATCTGAGTTCACTGACACAAGCTGCTCTCCATAAATTTGAGGGGGGAAATATGTCAACGTAGCAGTCTAAATGAATAGGGCTTTTTTTTTTTTATGTATAGCCATTTTTATTCAGAATTCATAAGCAGAAGTCATTTTACAAGCCCGGATTACATTAAAGAGAAAGTGTGTGTGTGTGTGTGTGTGTGTGTGTGTGTGTGTGTGTGTGTGTGTGTGTGTGTTGGGGAGGAGGCTTAGAGATACTGGCTTTCTCATAAAGCAGCACCTGCCCCAGTGCAGGTGTCTGAATCTCACATTTTTAATATGTTTTAGGAATGAATAATTCAGGGTTTTTTCCATCTCTCCTCGCCTCCTCTTAGACATATCCTCTTTATTTGTATCTCTGTCTTCTCTCTTGTAACTTTTTTCACATATTTCGCTGTGGGTTGGATCTGTGAGACAGCAGGTAAGCGTCTGTGAAACAAAACATCAACTGTGCTATCACATATTGAGAGGGTGAGGACAAGTTCTGCCCTCATTTCTAATTTGGGGACTTGTTAACCTTAATATTCAAGATTCAAGTGTTCTCAGGTTACAGGAAATAATACTATAGGAATGAAGACTGATTGTAAAACTATTCTTTTAGCTGTGACACAGTTTAAGACCCACGTTTAGAGTGAGAGCTGGCGGCCTGGTATCACCAAATGCCATATGAATAACACTTCAGTTTCACATGAGATCACGTTGCAGCTGGTGAAATTGTGAAAAACATCACAAATATATCTGAAAGTATGGAACAATCATTAGACTAAAAGGTGCAAGTGACATTAATCTGTGTTATGTTCCATCCAGCTCCTGACAGGTTCACTGTGCAGGTGGTGGATGAAGAAATGTTCCCTCCTCTTCCTCTGGCTCCTCACAGAGGAGAGCTGGAGTCCAGAGGAAGCGAGACATGTCCTTGAAGAGTCAAAGCCGTTTTGTTTTTTTCCTTTGGCAGGCTGACAGAGTCGGACACTGCACAGTGATGTCAGGGAGGGTCAGGGCGAGAGCTCCAGCGCTAATACTAATGATATTCTCTAAACTAATGACAGCTTCCACCCCCACCAGAGCGTCACAAAGTCACAATTATTGGAAATAGGACAAGAGGAAAGAGAGAAGACAGGAGAACACCTCTCATCTGGCCTTATAGTGTTTGTCTTTGTACGTGTGGATGTGTAATTGTCCTTCCTTCACTTCTGGGCCTTGATCATCCTTGGCATTTAAGAATATAAAATATGGTTTTGAACGTTTTTGAAAATATTCAAATGTCCCCTTAAAGAATAACGTGGTCGGTTTGGCTGGCAGGTGGCAGGATATTGTCATTGACAAAGTCAATGAGAAGTTCTTAAATATGATTTTTAAGTAAATGGGGGGCCTTGAGATCTGCACTTTGAGGTGAAAGAAGATGGGAGGAATTATCCTTCATCATAAGGACCCCCTGTTCTCCTCCTCCCTCCCTCTCTCTCCCTCTCTCTCCCTCTCTCTCCCTCATGCCTGCTGTGGTGATCAAAGTGTCTCTGCAGTGTGTGATTAGTTAAGTGGGGGGTAAGAGCCCGGGCGTGGATGTTGAGGTGGGGTCACTGTAGGGGAGGTATCAGGGTGAGGAGGTGAGGCCTGAGGAACACAGTCTCCTCCTGGCTGTGAATATTATGAGCAAACACTCTCTCTGCCCGAGCCTGGCTTTAAGTTTCTGTCAGGCTGCAAGGTTACATAACCTCACATCAAAACGACAAATGACCTTTCTCTGACTTTACTGGACAACGATCCGGGACAGAGAAAGCGAGCACCCATGGGAGCTGTGTGGGCGCGTCACCCGAAGCCTCAGAAGCTACCGCCAACTTTAAGTCACTGAGAAAGAGGCTGCAGCTTTCGACATTCCCTCTCTGTGAATTACTGCTCTGGCAACAAAATGCAACCTGAAATATGTGTGTGTGGATTCTTGTCAGAGGAATGTTTATCTTTTTCCTGTGCGTGCAAACACTGAATATGCATGTGCAAGCCCGTGTGTGTGTGTGTGTGTGTGTGTGTGTGTGTGTGTTGTTTGTGCTGACCAGAGAACAGTTGCTGACTGCGCTCACCCCGGGTTATTTTTGGGTCATGCAGAGTTGAATGGCAACAGAGAGTTATAAGCACGGTCAACCAACTGAAAAAGAAAAAAAATCATTGGAGCAAACATAGTCTGACATGACACATTCACATCACCCCCTCTGCTGATACAAGCATTATGAAGCTTCACCATTTCCTGAATAAAAAATATATGGACCAAAGAGTGAGCGATGTCACTGCTATTTTACAAATCATCTGAAGCTTTTCAAATCCAGCTCTAAATAGAGGGCAGTTTAACAAAAGAAGAGAGAGAGAGAGAGAGAGAGAGAGAGAGAGAGAGAGAGAGAGAGAGAGAGAGAGAGAGAGAGAGAGAGAGAGAGAGAGAGAGAGAGAGACAGATAAAGAGGAAGAACCAAAGTAGGCTACAGCACACAAAGTGCTCTGGGATGCGTGAAGCAAATGGAGCGCCGTGCTCTGCCCTCTGGTGGTGTGATGGGAGACGGAGTGCAGGGCTGCCTCCGTCAGCTCAGGGAACGCTGTGTCCATGAACGGGCCTGGAATACTGATGCCACAGTGCAGGGGTGCAGGATCTGCAGTCTGGCAGACCCAAGAGGAATGCTTGAATTCACTGTCCTTTATACAGACACAGAGGACTACTGCCTTCTTTGTGATCAAATAAAGCTTTCGTCAAGTGTTACATATGATATGGATGGAATTATTTGCATTCAGAAATAGCTCAAATGATGCCTGGCGGGAAGAAAAAAATGTTAGTGATTTCCTTTGATAGGGATTTCAACATGTTTACATCATGACTTGTGACTAGGCTCCTGCTCAATATAAAAAGTATGAAACGTCAAATATATTTTTTAATCCTGTTGTTGGGAATCTAGCCAAAAGAATTGTGTTTAATAATAATATGTTAAAGCCATTCATCCAAGCAACACAGATAATGTATGGATGAAGCATCATCTCCAGCTCCTCCACCCTGCAGCAACCTGTGGTGCACTTTATTTCACCTTGTAAAAATAAAAGACTTCCCTCAGGGGCTTCAAATCGTGATTATTTATTCTGCAAATGGTATTACCATATGATACTTATATGAAATGATGCAGTACTATACGACGAATCTACCCAGTAGTAAACAAAGTATCTCAAATAGGGTCCACATGCATGAACTACAACATTAAAATGCTCTTATATGTATGTGTTAGTGATAAAAAACAGAATATTATATAGTAATATAACACTGAAAGGAGTCTGCATAATGAGTACTGTTGTTTTTCTTGCTGATAATACTTCTGTACTTTTACTTCAGTAACATTTTGAATGCAGGACAGAACAGTATACAAGCAGTCAGATTTTCACCATGAGACCAGCGGTAGTCGAGCCTGTAGCCTCCATCGTGTGTAATAATGGTGCTGAGTGTGTGGTCGTCCCCTCCGACAGTCTGTCCTCCTGTCAGACGCCACGCTGCAGCACCACCCAGCCACTTCCTTCACTCTGCAGGACGGCCCGCTGCTGTCTCTGTGCCAGCCGGCTGACAACGGTGCCAGGACACACACCAACACACAGATGCACACACCTACCTACTTACACGTACAAGCAACTGCACACACTCTCACACACTCACATAAATCAAATGCTTGGCCCTCCTCTCTGCTGTCCCAGCATGCACTGTGGTTACCTGGCTGCTGTCCCACTAGCAACAGCTGCTACCTCAGGACTGCACTTGAGGTTCCACTGCAGGATAGTACGCACACACACACTCACACACACGTATTAATGCAGTCATATAAAGTAGAGACACAGACAATACTGGCTTCATTCGTGTCTCTCAGGTGATAGGTAATTGGCTTCTTAGTATTCGGGGCCTCTGAACCAAACCTCTGCATGAAGTGACTGTTAACATTTCTTGTTGGAAAAGCCATCAAAAGAGACACAAAATTAAAACAAAGTGACACAAAACTACCAACAATTGCTGCAAAATGACTACAAAGAGATACTAAACAACCACAAAGTGACGAGATTATTGCCTAGAACCAGCGCTTTAAAATTGAGTAATTTTATCATCCACACACTTAATTGGTCCCTGGCTCTGAGGAGAGCTCATTTGAGATGATGGAGGACTGACCTAATAGGGGGGGAATGGTGCAGACAGGCTTTTTGGAAAAGTGCACAGAGATGCTGTTTGAGGAGATACACAGGGTCATAAAGAGAATGCCTACTGGGACACCAAAGCTCACCTGAATGGGACAGAGGGAGCAATTAATGGCCTAATTCTGCACTGTTAACGGTCATATTTAGCAGAGAGGGCATTATGTAAAGCAGAGCTGTATGGGAGCTATGAACTGCAGCTCTGCGGAGGTCAGAGCCTCTGGAGGTTATTATGCAACAGCAGGGGCATCTCCATGACTGTCCTCTGGCCACAGTGACACAGGGCTTCTTCCACATGTACCGCCTTTTTCAGGGCTCAGTTTATCACAGGTAGAGGATATTTTTCTGCTTTGGTAGAGAAATTGACAAACTCTTGAAATGTTGCTCAACTGTGAACAATTGTCCTTCAACTGCAGGTTAATGGGAAGGAGGGACCTTGAAAATCCTTACAGGAAATGCACATTTCTGCTAAGACTGCTAAATATTATGCAGAGATGTCTCAGAGAGGAGCTTTGCAGGACATCTAAATGGCCTGTGGAACCCTCTCAGGGTGTTCCTCGTTACCTGCTGAAGTGGAGCTTTTAGTTTTGGCAGTGATGAGTCACAATGGATGATGTTGGGGCTTAATTACCGTACTGTGACTGCTAGAGTTCTGATGTCAGCCGAATACAAGCCTTACAGCTCAAGGACACAGCCAGTTAAAACATGCAATGTTAGCTAAACAGAGTATCTCGCTGTCCATCAGTTCTGCGTAGGTGGCTTTTAGCTGGAACACAGGAGGCTGCACTCAGTGAGCATGCTAACGCTCAGTGAACAGACAAAGTATCACGTATTGTGCACACATGAGGCTGTGATATATTACACAATGTACCCTTTCCACCAAGCCTGCAGCTCAAAAGTATTGTACAGCGTAACATTAAACTAAGTTTTATATTTAAAGCATTGCTGTCTGAGTGTCAATAACCCACCAGTATGAGTTGAAGTACTAGAAATCCTTTGCACATTTCATTTGGTGCAAGATATGGTTATAAGTTTCAATACTTTACTCCAGCAAAAGTATTGTAAGTGGAGTTTTATTGAAGTTAAGATGCCTTTTGAACTGCCTTTAACAAATGACATTTTAGCAACTTCCCAATACACTCATTGAGCTCGAGTAGACGTGTCAAACTCTAGGGCTGCAGTACAATTATATCCAATAGGTCTATCCTGTTAAATTCATGTTGCCCTCTGATAGTTTGACATCCCTGAGCTACAGCATAACCAACTCATTAGATTTCCTCCCAGCTCCACACAACCTAGAGTAGTCATGTCAACACATCTAGTCTGTGTAATTACTTTATAAAAGGACAAAACACATTCTTTGGGTTTGTTTTTTATTAAAGTCTACAGCACGGGAATGATGGCGACAAGCAAAGCAGTTGAGCCTTTTGTTGTGTACTTTATGCAGTCTCCTCCTTGGTGACACGGTCCTTTTTGAGTGGTCCCTGTGAGATGAGAGAAACACAAATCAGTTCGATGCAAATACTTAATCTTACTGCACATGTAGTTCATGTGTTGGCTCATCGCGGCCAAGTGTATCCAGAGAGTGAACAGGGAGCAAGCACAAAACGAGACTGCTCCCCTGCCTCAATGGGGATCACTTTAGCACTGGAATGGAACCCAAAGCTCATACTGCGAGTGAACCAGGTTACGTACAGTGCGGAGAAACATACAAGGACGTCTGTCAATATGAACGTAACGTCTAACATGTTACTCTACAAGTGTAATAAGGATTTCAAAATGTATTGCTTGTTACACCATTTATGCCAGTAATGTGCATAAGATCTTAGGAAAACAGATCTGAGGCAGACGAAGGCTCGACTATAGCGTTCAGTACTAAGTCTTACCATGAACGCCTTTTTCTCCTCCATGGTTTGGAAGCGACCGTGACCGAACTTTGAGGTGGTGTCAATGAACTTCAGGTCAATCTTCTCCAGGGCACGACGGCTGGTCTGCCCAAGCAAAGACTGGGAAAGAAAATCATTTTAAAAGTTAAGCATTTGATCTTCCTGGTTGACTTAAGAGTCGCATGAATAGCTCAATGTGTAGCACTATAATTTGTCTCACCTTGCGCAGAATCAACACCCTCTTCTTGGTCCCCACAACACAGCCTTTCACCATGATGAAGTCATTGGTCACATCTCCATAGTGAACGAAGCCTCCCTTTATATAAAACAAAGTAAAGAAAGTGAGTCACATCTTCTACTTTTAGGTTGAGGCTTAAACAAATGTATAGGTTGCATGACTGCCACTTACCAGAGGGTTGATGCTCTTGTTTGACAGATCATACTCTGTGGAGGCGTTGTTCTTCACCAGCTTTCCATCCTTTGTGTGGTAGCCCAGGCCAATCTTGTAGATCTTCTTGTTGATCTCTGTACGGTGGTGGTAACCCTTCTGACCAGCACGAGCCACAGAGAAGGCCACACGGGCAGGATGCCAGGCTCCAATGCAGGCCACCTTACGCAGACCACGATGGGTTTTGCGAGGAAGCTTCTTTGTTGACTGCCACGGCTTGCTCCAGCTTTTCACGGGCCCAGTCCACCTTGTCAGAGACGCTGCACCTCCATCAAGTGAGACTTTTTCTGCGCCAGAGGCAGCAGACGCATCTGAAAAGACAACTCTGGTCAGAACAGAGGACATATTTCCTTATACAGTGAAAAGTTGAGTAGTGTAGTCTCAGAAGGAAGGCAGCATGGAAGGTATCCTCATACGAGTCGGGCGCCATGCCTGACGCAGGATCCGTGGTCTCATCACCGACAGCCAAGCAGGACTGTCACAATTACTTTGACTCATCGTGCAATATCTGGACATCACCATTACATGCCCGATGGGATATTTTATTATATTTCTCCAATTCAAACGTTCTTAATTGTTAAAGTGGTGTAAATTGACACATTCTAGGTTTTGTCTATAATATACAATGTATTGGTCAACAAAGTTATTGTGACAGGCCGCCAAGCAGGAAACACCTCACTGAAATACATATGCATTACTAACCTGTGTGTGCGCGATGATGCGGATGACCTGGCAATACTTCATGGAATTAAAGTCCTTCTCCAGCTGCTTCTTGCCCTCATCGTCCTGCCATTTCTTGCAGTATTTGGTGAAAGCCTTCTTCTTGGACTTGTACCTGAGAGCCCGCAGCGCAGGAGGAGAGAGGACAGAGGTTGGCACAGGTTCTTCATAGCCTTAAAAGGCCAGCGGAAGAACAGTGCATAGCTGTTCACCCTCCCTATCCATGTGGACAGGGGTGCGTTTTCAGCAAAGAATTTCAGCTCATGGCAGTTTCTAAGAAGCACTTTCCACTGGGCACGTAACCCACAATCATGGGGGAGTCTTCACAATAGTTACGGCCTCAACCACTTCCTTCTTGTTAACAATTATATCCAATAGGTCTATCCTGTTAAATTAATGTTGCCCTCTGATAGTTTGACATCCCTGAGCTACAGCATAACCAACTCATTAGATTTCCTCCCAGCTCCACACAACCTAGAGTAGTCATGTCAACACATCTAGTCTGTGTAATTACTTTATAAAAGGACAAAACACATTCTTTGGGTTTGTTTTTTATTAAAGTCTGCAGCACGGGAATGATGGCGACAAGCAAAGCAGTTGAGCCTTTTGTTGTGTACTTTATGCAGTCTCCTCCTTGGTGACACGGTCCTTTTTGAGTGGTCCCTGTGAGATGAGAGAAACACAAATCAGTTCGATGCAAATACTTAATCTTACTGCACATGTAGTCCATGTGTTGGCTCATCGCGGCCAAGTGTATCCAGAGAGTGAACAGGGAGCAAGCACAAAACGAGACTGCTCCCCTGCCTCAATGGGGATCACTTTAGCACTGGAATGGAACCCAAAGCTCATACTGAGAGTGAACCAGGTTACGTACAGTGCGGAGAAACATACAGGACGTCTGTCAATATGAACGTAACGTCTAACATGTTACTCTACAAGTGTAATAAGGATTTCAAAATGTATTGCTTGTTACACCATTTATGCCAGTAATGTGCATAAGATCTTAGGAAAACAGATCTGAGGCAGACGAAGGCTCGACTATAGCGTTCAGTACTAAGTCTTACCATGAACGCCTTTTTCTCCTCCATGGTTTGGAAGCGACCGTGACCGAACTTTGAGGTGGTGTCAATGAACTTCAGGTCAATCTTCTCCAGGGCACGACGGCTGGTCTGCCCAAGCAAAGACTGGGAAAGAAAATCATTTTAAAAGTTAGTACCGTTTACAAAGTTAAGCATTTGATCTTCCTGGTTGACTTAATATATATATTCGCATTAATAGATGTGTAGCACTATAATTTGTCTCACCTTGCGCAGAGTCAACACCCTCTTCTTGGTCCCCATAACACAGCCTTTCACCATGATGAAGTCATTGGTCACATCTCCATAGTGAACGAAGCCTCCCTTTATATAAAACAAAGTAAAGAAAGTGAGTCACATCTTCTACTTTTAGGTTGAGGCTTAAACAAATGTATAGGTTGCATGACTGCCACTTACCAGAGGGTTGATGCTCTTGTTTGACAGATCATACTCTGTGGAGGCGTTGTTCTTCACCAGCTTTCCATCCTTTGTGTGGTAGCCCAGGCCAATCTTGTAGATCTTCTTGTTGATCTCTGTACGGTGGTGGTAACCCTTCTGACCAGCACGAGCCACAGAGAAGGCCACACGGGCAGGATGCCAGGCTCCAATGCAGGCCACCTTACGCAGACCACGATGGGTTTTGCGAGGAAGCTTCTTTGTTGACTGCCACGGCTTGCTCCAGCTTTTCACGGGCCCAGTCCACCTTGTCAGAGACGCTGCACCTCCATCAAGTGAGACTTTTTCTGCGCCAGAGGCAGCAGACGCATCTGAAAAGACAACTCTGGTCAGAACAGAGGACATATTTCCTTATACAGTGAAAAGTTGAGTAGTGTAGTCTCAGAAGGAAGGCAGCATGGAAGGTATCCTCATACGAGTCGGGCGCCATGCCTGACGCAGGATCCGTGGTCTCATCACCGACAGCCAAGCAGGACTGTCACAATTACTTTGACTCATCGTGCAATATCTGGACATCACCATTACATGCCCGATGGGATATTTTATTATATTTCTCCAATTCAAACGTTCTTAATTGTTAAAGTGGTGTAAATTGACACATTCTAGGTTTTGTCTATAATATACAATGTATTGGTCAACAAAGTTATTGTGACAGGCCGCCAAGCAGGAAACACCTCACTGAAATACATATGCATTACTAACCTGTGTGTGCGCGATGATGCGGATGACCTGGCAATACTTCATGGAATTAAAGTCCTTCTCCAGCTGCTTCTTGCCCTCATCGTCCTGCCATTTCTTGCAGTATTTGGTGAAAGCCTTCTTCTTGGACTTGTACCTGAGAGCCCGCAGCGCAGGAGGAGAGAGGACAGAGGTTGGCACAGGTTCTTCATAGCCTTAAAAGGCCAGCGGAAGAACACAGTGCATAGCTGTTCACCCTCCCTATCCATGTGGACAGGGGTGCGTTTTCAGCAAAGAATTTCAGCTCATGGCAGTTTCTAAGAAGCACTTTCCACTGGGCACGTAACCCACAATCATGGGGGAGTCTTCACAATAGTTACGGCCTCAACCACTTCCTTCTTGTTAACAATTATATCCAATAGGTCTATCCTGTTAAATTCATGTTGCCCTCTGATAGTTTGACATCCCTGAGCTACAGCATAACCAACTCATTAGATTTCCTCCCAGCTCCACACAACCTAGAGTAGTCATGTCAACACATCTAGTCTGTGTAATTACTTTATAAAAGGACAAAACACATTCTTTGGGTTTGTTTTTTATTAAAGTCTGCAGCACGGGAATGATGGCGACAAGCAAAGCAGTTGAGCCTTTTGTTGTGTACTTTATGCAGTCTCCTCCTTGGTGACACGGTCCTTTTTGAGTGGTCCCTGTGAGATGAGAGAAACACAAATCAGTTCGATGCAAATACTTAATCTTACTGCACATGTAGTCCATGTGTTGGCTCATCGCGGCCAAGTGTATCCAGAGAGTGAACAGGGAGCAAGCACAAAACGAGACTGCTCCCCTGCCTCAATGGGGATCACTTTAGCACTGGAATGGAACCCAAAGCTCATACTGCGAGTGAACCAGGTTACGTACAGTGCGGAGAAACATACAGGACGTCTGTCAATATGAACGTAACGTCTAACATGTTACTCTACAAGTGTAATAAGGATTTCAAAATGTATTGCTTGTTACACCATTTATGCCAGTAATGTGCATAAGATCTTAGGAAAACAGATCTGAGGCAGACGAAGGCTCGACTATAGCGTTCAGTACTAAGTCTTACCATGAACGCCTTTTTCTCCTCCATGGTTTGGAAGCGACCGTGACCGAACTTTGAGGTGGTGTCAATGAACTTCAGGTCAATCTTCTCCAGGGCACGACGGCTGGTCTGCCCAAGCAAAGACTGGGAAAGAAAATCATTTTAAAAGTTAGTACCGTTTACAAAGTTAAGCATTTGATCTTCCTGGTTGACTTAATATATATATATATATTCGCATTAATAGATGTGTAGCACTATAATTTGTCTCACCTTGCGCAGAGTCAACACCCTCTTCTTGGTCCCCACAACACAGCCTTTCACCATGATGAAGTCATTGGTCACATCTCCATAGTGAACGAAGCCTCCCTTTATATAAAACAAAGTAAAGAAAGTGAGTCACATCTTCTACTTTTAGGTTGAGGCTTAAACAAATGTATAGGTTGCATGACTGCCACTTACCAGAGGGTTGATGCTCTTGTTTGACAGATCATACTCTGTGGAGGCGTTGTTCTTCACCAGCTTTCCATCCTTTGTGTGGTAGCCCAGGCCAATCTTGTAGATCTTCTTGTTGATCTCTGTACGGTGGTGGTAACCCTTCTGACCAGCACGAGCCACAGAGAAGGCCACACGGGCAGGATGCCAGGCGCCAATGCAGGCAACCTTACGCAGACCACGATGGGTTTTGCGAGGAAGCTTCTTTGTGTGCCAACGGCTGGTGACACCTGGGAGAATGAGGAGTTGGTCAGTCAGAGGGAGTATGGAGTGAACTGAAAGATGCATGTGGCTCAGTTGCAGCTGATGAACCATCCTAAAAGCCTCATTGCAGCTCCTCTTACCCTTGTATCCGTGACCCTTGGTGATACCAATGACGTCAATCATCTCGTCCTGAGTGAAGACTGTGTTGACTGCCACGGCTTGCTCCAGCTTTTCACGGGCCCAGTCCACCTTGTCAGAGACGCTGCCTCCATTCAGCTGCACCTCCATCAAGTGAGACTTTTTCTGCGCCAGAGGCAGCAGACGCATCTGAAAAGACATAACTCTGGTCAGAACAGAGGACATATTTCCTTATACAGTGAAAAGTTGAGTAGTGTAGTCTCAGAAGGAAGGCAGCATGGAAGGTATCCTCATATGAGTCGGGCGCCATGCCTGACGCAGGATCCGTGGTCTCATCACCGACAGCCAAGCAGGACTGTCACAATTACTTTGACTCATCGTGCAATATCTGGACATCACCATTACATGCCCGATGGGATATTTTATTATATTTCTCCAATTCAAACGTTCTTAATTGTTAAAGTGGTGTAAATTGACACATTCTAGGTTTTGTCTATAATATACAATGTATTGGTCAACAAAGTTATTGTGACAGGCCGCCAAGCAGGAAACACACCTCATTGAAATACATATGCATTACTAACCTGTGTGTGCGCGATGATGCGGATGACCTGGCAGTACTTCTTCATGGAATTAAAGTCCTTCTCCAGCTGCTTCTTGCCCTCATCGTCCTGCCATTTCTTGCAGTATTTGGTGAAAGCCTTCTTCTTGGACTTGTACCTGAGAGCCCGCAGCGCAGGAGGAGAGAGGACAGAGGTTGGCACAGGCTCTTCTTAGCCTTAAAAGGCCAGCGGAAGAACACAGTGCATAGCTGTTCGCCCTCCCTATCCATGTGGACAGGGGTGCGTTTTCAGCAAATAAGAATTTCAGCTCATGGCACAGTTTCTAAGAAGCACTTTCCACTGGCCAGAGGAGCCCGGAGCTCATCAGGGCACATGGCACCTGAGCGGAGCTGCCACAGGAGGCACCGTAATGTTAGACTCACTCAGTGAAAACACAGAT
Source organism: Cottoperca gobio (assembly GCF_900634415.1). Classification (NCBI taxonomy): domain Eukaryota; kingdom Metazoa; phylum Chordata; class Actinopteri; order Perciformes; family Bovichtidae; genus Cottoperca; species Cottoperca gobio. The sequence goes on along the minus strand of NC_041362.1, from coordinate 6,336,859 downwards.
CTTGCATCATTTCCACTGGGCAACTAACAGCTTCAAACACTTTTATTACATGCAGGTGTGCATTTGTAGCATCTCACCAGTTCTTGTAGAACCGACGCTTGCACTCGTCACTGACGTGCTCTGCGAAGATAGTCTTGAAGGACCGCAGGCCGCGTGGGGTGTTTACGTAACCCACAACGCCGACCACAATCATGGGGGGAGTCTCCACAATAGTTACAGCCTCAACCACTTCCTTCTTGTTGACCTCTGCAGAGAAAATACATTTGTTGAGCATTACATAAATGAAAAATACGGACTACTACGGTAAATGTTTATTGGTATGCATTATATGGTCTAAACTGCGCTCAGTGCTCGACATTCATCAAGGGTTATAAACCCACTATGTCCGCCCGTCGAGAGACTCATCATTGGCAGAACACTATGAGACCAAACGATGAGTTGCAGCCCCATTTATAGATTTATTGTCATGAGAATACTCACTTGAGCCAGGTCTGTCGACCTCACGGACGATATGTGTCATGCCAGCCTTGTAGCCCAGGTAGGCAGTCAGGTGCACGGGCTTGGTGGGGTCATCAGTGGGGAAGCTCTTAGCCTTACCACGATGACGACGACTCCTCTTGCGGGGCAAGAAGCCCAGGGATCCGTGGCGGGGAGCCGAAAACTTTCGGTGAGACTAAAGGAAAGAAACAGCCCAGTTAGCTGGTCCATCCACTGAGCTGGCTGGGATGGTAAAGTGCGGCCTACTTTGACATTTAACATGGTGGGTCCCGATTACAGCGTGGTTTTGTTTAATTAATTGGTAGGCAGTAGTGAATCATAGGTTTATTTTATTATTTTTATTTGACCATTGCCATTTCAGGTATGTACTATGTTTAGTTAACCACGCTGTTAGCATGGCTAGCTTAACAACGGCATGCTTGTTGGATGTTAAAAAAAAAAAAAAAAACATGAGACCTTGCTTAAACCACTTAAGTAGCGACTAAATACATTTATACATTTCATTAAACATGCAGTCTTTTAACAAGAGCTTTACTCTCACTATAAGTAGCGGCCTAGGTCAAACTGCCATTTTGGATCATTAGTTTCCGGTGTAGTTATGCATGAAGGCCGAAAAAATAAATAATCAGACTGAAATATATCTAAGAACATAAACAAAAACATTCAGAAAAGTGATACGAGTGACTAAAATTGTTCAGGTATAAAGGATTGCTCAGATGTTTGACAGATTCTTGACACCATGGTTAACTGCAGGGAGGATGCACTCACCATTTCGTCTCCGGTCCGATTGAAAGAGGTCTATCCTAAGGAAGACGCTCTTATTTATACACAAGCAAATATCGCGGGATTCAGCGAGACTATCCTCATACAAGGCCCGCCCCCGTTATTTCACCCTGTGGCTGTCAGAGATGGTTTAAGAAAGTTAGAAAGCTAGTTAGTTTTAGAGCAACTTTAAATTAAACAGATAGCCTACATAGGGAAGCAAATGACGGAATAAACATAAAATGAAATAAAATAAAGTAGCATAAAACATGCCAGGGGTTACATAAATAAATATAAAGTAACTCAATTAATTGGAAGCAAATCTAAAAATATCTTACCATTTTATCACTTTACGAGTATGTATACATTTCCAAAACAGTTGGACAATAGTTTCAGTATGGGAATCACATAAGGCACATCTTAAATCAATATAATTTTTGAATTTAACAAAAAAAGGACCAAACCAGGTGACGTCGATTAATGATTTTAATTTGAACTTTTTTAACCTTATTGACCAAATAAAAGGTTTGTGGGATATGTAATAAATTCAGCAGCCACTAGATGTCGGTGTTTGACCTTACAATTAATCTTACTTGTGAAGTGACCAAACAAATAACAAATGTGTTATTATTAAAGGGTAAAAAAAGGAGATATGTATTTTTATTGGGAATATTTCTATTCTCATCCAAGTACTGTACATCTTATATATGTCTTAATACTGTATTTGACATAATTTAGTTAGGAAACAATATGAATGAGTTTTATACACATAACATTTTGTGTTTTTCTTAGTTTTGTTATTATTTATATCTTATTCTTTATCTCTCTTTCTCAACAATAACTAATGAACATATTCTGTTCATTTAAATAATGATAGTCATTTACAAACTCCTTAGGGAATAAATCACACAAGGCATACAATTCAAGCTGTTTTAACATTTATTGTCATTTCATTTAAAAAACAAAACAAAAAAAAAACCTAAAAGAGGAGACACATTTACACCTTTCAGGTTAAGGCATCAATATTTTTGTTTTATGATCCAGTGTTGTAACAAGTTTTTATGTAATCTTTATTGTATGCAAGAAATTCAAAGCATTTCATCAGGGGAGAGTTTGGGATGCCTTTTGGGTTTTCTTTATCGTACAAAAAGTATTTTTTCATTTAAGAAAACCTAAACCTGTGTGATTTTTGATTGTGCTCAAATGTTCATAAATTCCTATAATATAATTATACCATAAAATGCTAAATTCTCTATCTTCCAATAAGGCTTGCCTCCATTAGGCTTTGTATTTCTTGTACTCTGGCTTTCCTCCAAACAGAAAAGACAGAAAGAGGCATATATTCAATAAACATAAAAACATGTCTTCATCTTTCTGATTTCATTTCACAGCGCTTGTCTTGCAATTGTTCAGTGCTACATATGATCAAATCTATCCAGTACACAAAACAGATTTGTCAGTCATATACTCAGATGTCAAAAATGTCATGCTTCACTGCTATAGGAACGCAGGGGAATGCAGTAAAGCGAATGCAGGGTGGACCAGCGTATCTGTATTCTGTATTGAATGGATCTGTACACACCATGCAGCAATGTAATGTGGGAATGATATCATTTCCCTCTGACGCATGCAACACTACTGATGCAGTTTCAGCTCTTAAGAGAGTTTGAATTTTCCCATCAAGATTGTATACCTAACACCACGGTCCTGCACATACTTCTTGTCATTTGAAAATGTGCACAGAGGCGTGATCCATGTAATTTGTTGCAGAAATTAAAAAACTTATTTTAAGCTAACCTTTCAAAGTTTACTCAAATAATCAACACACGTAAAGTCTGTGGTACAAGAGTCTCCAGGCTTGTTTTTCAACTCATAATTGTGTTCATGACTGTAAGATGTGTCTGAAGTCTTAGCACAGTCACATTTCCAGAGGGAGAGACATCCCTGATTTGTGGTGGAATCCTCTTCTTTATCTTTTATCTTCACACAAAACAAAATCCAGGCCCGCCTGTTCCTCACGCTTCTGTGTGAGGAGACTTTGTCCCAACTGTCCTTATAATAATGTCTGCATGTGGAGCTGTGAACAATCACACGGCAACGCCAGCCTTCAGGATCACAGTCGCTCTCGATCCAGGTTCATCTTTTGGAAGAAGGTCTTTCCAAACTCATAAGTGCTTATCATGACAGCACAGGCTGGAGCCACTTTGATCACCCTGGGCATGAAACCTGGAGAAAATATAAATGTTTTCACTTGTGAGCAAAGCATACATTGTATTCTTACTTAACGTACGACCGGTGCAGTGGTGGAAGAACTTAGATATTTACTTAAGCAACGGTAGCAAAACTACAGTGTAGAAATACTTTGTTAACAGTAAAAGTCCTGCATTCAAAACTTTACTTAAATAAAAAGTACAAAAGTATTAGCATCAAAATATACTTAAAAGTAAAACATTTAAAAGTACTCATTATGCAGGATGGCCCCTTCAGAATGATGTATATTATCTTACTGCATTATACGTTTTGATGCAAGCTGGTAACGGTGGAGCTAACTTAATAAACTGCTGGGTAGCCTAATGTGTTATATCATACTTTATTACTTGCTATTAAAGCTATCAAACATATGTAGTAGAGTAAACAGTACAACATTTCCCTCTGAATTGTAGTGGAGTAGAAGTACTTAGTACAGTACTTGAGACACTGGACAGCAAAAGTGTGTACCTGCAAAAAGACCCCTGTAGCCCATCTCGGCCCATATTTCCTTCATTATGTTCCACGTGGACGTGGTTTTCTTGAAGGAAACTGGGTAGGAATGGGAATAAGGTGCTCTTTAGAACATGCTACACACACGAATAAATACATTTCAGATAACATAAGTATGGATATAAGTACAAACCTCCCAGAGTGTCCATTTCTCCCAGCTGGATCTGTTTCCGTGTCTTCACCACATCAAAAGGCAGCGTCAGGATCGCAGCGACCTAGACACAAAACACAGTCATATACTGAGCAACACACATGTGCAGCCAATCATTACACTTCAAACTGTTAGATATTATCTGTGCATGAAGGATAAACATTCCCATCAGGAGGGCGGCTGCTTAAAGATTTCATAAGAAACATTACAGTGTGAATGTGGGTCAGACACTGGCCTGATTCTCTAAACATATCCGATGCCTTCACTGCTCATAGCCGGACCTGAAACCTTATTGTTTCATATATTTGAGTGTTATGAAGTCATTGTGATATATTTATCCAGTACAGTTACCTGTGGTTAGTTAACCAAAGCAAACATCAAGATTCCTCAAGGTTACATTATATTAAATACATTCTCACTTCCAGTTCAAGCTGAAAATAAGTTGTATGACATCCAATCATTTTTGATTAATTAAGTTGAAATAATTTAAACTGGTGGCCAAATGACATAAACCTGTAGGATATAATTTAAAACTTTAAAAAAAAAAAAAGTGAATACAATAAAGGTTGAGGGAAACACTTGCCACATAAGAAACATGTTTCCTCATTGCAGAGGACAAGTGTGTGTTCACATTGAAGTACTTACAGCTCCAGAGATGGCTCCTGCAGTAAAGCTGATGGAGAGGTTGGCCTGAGTCATTCGGGACTGTTCACACAGCTGGGCCTTTATTAGTTCATAGTTAAACCAGTACAAAGCTGCAAATACACACAAACAAACAGGGTCTCATAAATAACCAGTACTGTCATTTCTTCCATTTAGTTGAGTATTAAACACTCACTCTCTGTGAAGTTTGTAGTTTTCATGGAAGAAAAGAGTTTCACTACATCAACATAAACTTCTCGAAGCACTCCGGCAGCTCTAGTTACGGCTGCTCAGAATGTTTTAAACTTTAGTTCTCGCAAAAATGAGGCAGATCTTTAAGAATGCAAATAGTGCAACACAGAAACAGTGTGTTTAGCCATGACTTGCTGAAAGGACTGTTTGGAAAATACAAAGATATTAAATAACAGCAGAGGAGGGAAATATGCTGCATGAGAGGTTCGACAGGTTTCTATGGAGGATAAGATTTTTCCACATCTTATGCAACATGAACAAATACTCGATACTGATGAATATTTGATTTGTTATCTCTGCAACGACCCTCTAAAATGTAAGATTTGTCTTTCAAGTAATATTACACAGCATTGTGTGGCGCTGCTCTCACCAGAGAAGGGTACGTCTCTGAGAACGGTGGATCCCCAGCCCCTCCACAGTGACAGCAGCCCGCCCTGAGCCACAGCAGAGCGGATACACACCCGCAGCTCGCTGTAGGACAGCTGGCGGGACTGCATCTTGGTCCTGACCAATTCCAGAGGGCTGATCACTGTCACAGCCCCCACTGCAACACACACACACACACACACACACACACTGGGAGTCAACAATACATATAACATATTACAGTTTGGATATCTCTGTGTGCTTTAACAGACTTACATCTGGCCAGACCTCCAGCAACAAGAGGGATCTGGCTGCCCTGGAAACCCAGACCGTATCTCAGGAAGTCCCGCAGCTGGTCGTAGCAGGTGAAGTAGATGACGGTGGCAGGAACAGCCATAACCCTGTACATACACGGGAGAATAAAGTAAGGGCCGCACTGTAAGTATTTTGGATGTTTTCATGATGAAAGTTTAGACACTCACAGTGTTGGTGGTAGTCCACTCCACAAAGATCTGAGTCCTTCGTGTCGACTGATTTTCACAAAAGCATCCTATGGAATAAACAAACAAACATCCTTAAAACACATTTTGATTCATTTTGCGTGTAAAAAGAAGAAATCTGCTGATGTACTCACAAGTGTCCCACTGAAATGTGTTGGTGTTTTGTACCAGCTGGTGCAACTGGTTCCACTCTGACACACATACATGTGATCCATCAGTCCATTACAATACATGAAACATTTCCCTGTGAGAGACAGAAAACCCTGGTCAAAAAAAAAAAATCAGCAAAGCATACCATAACTGTGTGACCCCAGCTGTCCCGGCAACACCGGATCATTTATTTAAAACTAAAAACAACTATCTGGATATTGTGCATCGTGTAATTTAACCTGTTAAGTTTTCATGTTTTCTGAAGCGAGTTATATTCCATGACAGGTGACTACTAATACATGCGATGGCAATGACCACAGAGTCACTCAGAAGGTAACATCAGGGTCGTCCTCGCCGCTGCTGACTTTGCTTGTTTATTTAGAGATAGTTTGAAATACGACTATTGACAAAAAGTTCAAGGTAAATCTAAAGAAAATAATAACTTCATGACTTGTTCCTAATACAGATTTTAATCTGTGGAAGATTTCCAGGAAACAAGAACATTTACTATCCCATGATCATGAGAGTAAAGAACATCTTCTACAAAGAAAGGTTGAATTGTAAGTAGTGAGGTGTCGCTAGGGAACATTTTCACTGTTGTTTTATGTTTCTTGAAGCCACCAAACTGTAGAGAAGTGAAACAAAAACATGCAAGTCTAAGCTGACAGAAAACATGTGAATCTATTTGCAAAAGGGCTTCATTTGTTTTCATTGGCAAGAGAAGTCTGTTAGTTGAGCTGGACCAAAGTGTTTTTAAGTTTTAGCATGCAGCAATGGCGGGTCAGATACTTACACTTTGAAGGACGGATGATGCCGTCCCACGGAGCAGATTCACGGGCTAAAGCTATGAAACGAAGCAAAAGGCAGGACAGACGAAAGTAGAGGACAGAGGTGAAGACAGTGCAAAAGACACAAAGGACAGGTGTCGTGGGGTTAGAAAAGCATTGAGATACACATGGCACTCAGACGCAGCTGTTAGAAGCAGAGTCAGTGTTTTATTACTTAAATTAATGCATGATCTAAAACCACAGAAGACGAGCTCCTCCTCCTACCTTGGTGAAACGGTGTTTGCTGAGCCTGCAGCCTGATCTTCACAACGTCCAGCGGAGTGACTGTAAACAAATACATTGACAGATTCAATTATTATACATAGACATGCACTCAGTTTCCATTTGATTAGGTACAAATAGCTTAAACTAATGAAGTCTAATGCAAGAGTGCTGCGGTGAATTCACAAAAGGAGGATTTATGGCAGGATAAGGCTGCAACTAATGATTATTTATCGATTAATCTGCAGATTATTTTCTAGGTTAATCGTATAGTCTATAAAATGTCAGAAAATAGTCAAAAAAGTCCAAGGTGATGACTTTAAATCTCTTGTTTTGTCAGTGAAAAACCCAAAGATAATAAGTTTAATATGATATAAAACAGAGAAAAGCATCGACTAATCGATTAGTTGACTAATTGTTACAGCTCTATAGCAGGACTGTTATATTTCACTGCTTACACTTAGTTGTATTGTTGTCAAGACTTTGGGGACAATAAACCAATTGTTTCCACAGGACAATAAATTGTGGAAAGAATAAGTTATATTTAGAAACATACAGACATACGTTGCATTTTTTAGCCTTCGTTTCCATGATCTCACCAAAAATAGATGTAAGAAGGGCTCCAGTGCCAGAAGCCAGCATCTGCTGCACTGGAGAGATTGCAGCCACAGAGCTGCTGACGGCCCGCTCCCCCATCCTGTCCACCTGTCACACCACAAAAAAACAAAAGAAACCCTTCACAGTGTGAACTCTATGTTCTGAAACTAAACTTCACAGAGGTGTTTTGTAACCCTGGTGTAGCCAGGTGTCTATGTCTCATTGTTATGTAAAAAAAACAAAAGAGGAGTGTTGGTGTCCTGCACGATCAGAAACCCAACACTGAGTTTGTGCCGTGTTATGTCAGAATGATGATTCTGTGACGACTGCTCCTAAAATGCTTCAAGTTAGTGTAATGACAACAAAAATTATGTTAAAAAGGGTTATCCGCCCATATTATAGGTTAAGAAAAAATAACTGCAATTTATACTGTTGTCTTTCATAAAAATTGCAAGATTATAACAGAGTAACATCGTCAGACCTTTGTTGATGTGAGTTGGGTAAGTCTAGGCGTAGCTGTTATAATGGGGGTCAGTGAAACACTATGATAGCTTATCTACAATGTGCATGTCACCAAAAACAAGCGAGAGCCTCACGTCCTGTCCCACTCCTACCTTAGGAAGCGGGTAGTAGCAGATAGATAAACATTGAACATTAAGTATTAAAATGAAACAACTAGTAGAAAGTCCTGTCCTTAACTTAGTGGTTAATGTTTTTAAGTAATTAAACACAATGCCAACAAATCCATCACTCATAGCCAATATGTTTTGGATATTATTCTTAAAGAAAATGTGCATTGGATAAGTAAGAATGTCATTCCTGTTTTCGTAACTGTGTGATTTCCATATGACCCCCGGGGCCTGTCTTATTTCTGCACTTTAGTGTGACAGTTTTAACCGCTTGACCCTCAGGGGTCGTCTAACCAATATGCTGCTTGCTTTGTCAAAAAAGCATTTAAAACAAACATGTAGATAAATGTGTCCTACAATAAACACTTTAAATTATAAAGGCACTTGCAAATGACAATGTAGTGAAAAATGTTACCCATCCTTTAGAGTTTCATTTGTTTACCTCTTTACTTTTCATTCAATTAAAACAAAAAAAATTTAATGAACCAAAACACCAGAATACATATAACACAACATTTGAATCATAACTGAACTAAAAGGAAATCAGGTTTGAACTGTAATCAAACACAATTACTTCAACTTGTTTACAATATATTTAGTCAATGCTAATCTGTAGAGCAAATAATTAAGTGCATCTTTGGATGAATGGGAAAAATAACACTGAATGTTGATGTTTGGGGTCAACCTTCAACTAAATTACACAACGTTGCTTCTTAATGTCTCATTCGTAATACACATAACATTAGCTTACATTACCCCTCGTGCAAATGAAACCACATTTGATAGGATTAATGTTTCACTGAATTCTGCAACTGAATCAATGAAATAACCAAACGTTAAGTGTGTAGACAGTATTTGTAAGACATTATGTGATGGTACACTCTGTCCATTTTCTCCACCCTTAGCGAACTGTCAGTGAACTCTAGCTAACGTTAGCTAGCTAGCTTCCCAGGCAACGGTGTTGCGTTGCAAGATAACAAGTCAACGTTACTCACCTCTACTTTAGGTGCCAGCGTCGTTGTGAAATAAAGGCTTCTTTGCCCATTTCAGTTAAACGTTGCCACATTTAAGAGCCAACGTTTAAGCCACTCCGTCGTGCTGCAACTTATTCGGGTTCTCCATTGCGGATAACGTGTTTTGGAGGATAAGCTCGCAGTGGGGGCAGTCTATAAGTACAAAATGTACATTTCACAAATCTGTACATAACCACGAGCAGTGATGGTCCCGTGCTAGTTCGACAGAGGTCGGTGCGCATGTTTTGGAGATCAGCGGTGAAATGTCAGGATGTTACGTCACGGTTCTTCTGGCCCCGCCCTCTGCCCTCTGCCGCTGCTGTAGCTCTGGCGCCCCCTGGTGGACATGTCACTGAACCGCAGCTGCCGCATGTTAACAAGTTTCAGCGTACTGCGTAACTACAGGTCTTTTGTATCGGTGTACCAGTACAGTACGTACCAATACTTATATGTAGGTACTGGGGAACAAGATGTGAAGTTGTGGAATAAGGGAGTAATAATTCGGTTTTGTACTAACTACTCGATAGCCTATTTTATTATTACAGAGTATGTATGACAATAATCAGCAATAATCTTCACGCTTTGGAGGAATGTGGAGATAATTTATACTGTAGTTATTATATAACTACTGGGTACTTATTCTGTTATCAGGCTACAGGGTACAGTATGTATGATCACATCAAATGTATTACGTTATGCGTTTGTACTCTACAATCAGTTCAGAACCAACAGAAGTACACATCAAAATGTTACACAATATATATCCAGCGAATCCAACTTCTAGGATATTAAAAACAAATATATGTTTTATAATAATGACATA